>NW_027210859.1:50000-122500 GCF_029030835.1 Brachyistius frenatus | reverse complement strand
AAAGTCACCGTGTTCTTTGCTTGACTGGCATTAACGCTGTGGGAGTCTGTCTTGCGTGGTGATTATGGTACTGTGGTGATGCAGGTAGCTGTCAGGGGCAGCAAAGTACCCGTCATCAAAAGCACAGAACCTTCCTCAAGGTTATTATGGGTTTTATACAAGTTAGCAGCACGTGAAAAAACTGAAAACATATTGTTTAGTGTTTCTCTCTGCCAGCTTTTAAAAAAAAAAATGCAACTACCCTTGCATTATTCAGCCATTTCATTTTTAATATTTTTCAAATGTTTTAATGGCGTCCATATTGTGCACGCTCCGCATTCACTTAACAGCTTGTCTTCCCTGTTTTCCTGCCAGTTTCCTCAGAGGGGATCAGATTATTGTATTACCTCAGACTTGACTAATCTTTCCGTTTCTCTGCACCAGATCGGTCGATCCACCGAGAGTCCGATAGACTTCGTAGTGACGGACACGGTGGCGGGCAGCCAGAGCAACGCGGACACCCAGTCGGTCCAGAGCACCATCTCCCGCTTCGCCTGCCGCATCATGTGCCAGCGCACGGCGCCCTACACCGCTCGCATCTACGCCGCGGGCTTCGACTCCTCCAAGAACATCTTCCTGGGGGTGAGCGCAGGAAGATGAATGACAGGAGAAAGGGCCGAAAGAAACCGCGAGGAAAACCGAAAAAATACAGAGATGAAAGACGAGTCTTTAGATTTTTTTTTTTTTTTTCCGTTTAGTATCGCAGCCAAAACATCTTTCTCCTCGACTCGTCATTGTCTTGACAGTAGAGGGCAACGACTGATGTCCTGTTGAAGTCCCCTCGGCAGCGTTGCACGTGCTTGATATATATATATATATATATATATATATATATATATATATATAATAACTGGCTCTTGATAATTTACTTTTCAGTCTTGTTTTTTTTTTTCTTTTTTTGAGCCGCAGCATGTTTGTGCTGTACAATAAAAACAGCAATATACAAATAACACGAGGAAGCGGCGCGTTGATGTACGTGTTCGACGCGTCGGCTTCGGGGGCTGTTTCACACCTTTCCGTGTCTTTGTCCGCTCCAGGAGAAAGCTGCCAAGTGGAAGACGTCCGACGGTCAGATGGACGGGCTGACCACCAACGGCGTGCTGGTGATGCACCCGCGCAGCGGCTTCATCCAGGACTCCAAGCCGGGCGTGTGGAGGGAGATCTCCGTCTGCGGCAACGTCTTCACGCTGCGAGAAACCCGCTCGGCGCAGCAGCGGGGAAAGATGGTGAGGAAAGAGAAACAAACAAACAAAAAAAGAAGCTCTTTTGGACGGTTTCACGGTCTCCACCTCCTCCTCTAGGAAACGTTGTAGTTCTTCTCTTTTTCACGCCGTCACTCAGGCGGAAGGAGGCCAGTCAAAGCTTAACACCGGCGGGGAGGGGGGGGGGTTGTTGTTGTTGTTGTTGTTATTGGGATGCCGTCTCCGTAGTAACAGGTCTGTCCATCAAAGCTGCGTGTAACACGACCTCGTAAGGGATCCTGCGGCTGATGTCACGGTCTCTCGGGCCAATCACAACACGACCGGCGTGGGCCAACCTCTGGCATTTATCTGACTGGGCCGAGGATGCCGACGGCGTGTTTATTCAGGTCTTTGTTTCTCCTCCTCCTCCTCCTCCTCCCCCTCTTCTCCGTCTTCCTGTCCACAACACCGTACATCATCGACCGCGCAACACACAGTCAGCACGTCCGCAGTTGTAAATATTGAGCCGTCTTTTTTTAAAAAAAAATTTTATCCGCCGTCCCACCTGCTCTCCAGTCTCAAATGAAGCGCTCTCTTTATCTCCGCCCGCCCATTGCCGGCCGGCCACAGAGTGAAGCGCCTGCTCGTTATCCTGCGCTGCAGAAACCACTCGTCATTTCACAAGTCGGTTGACAATTCAGATTGTCAGCTGTGGGAGAAGCACCTATTTTTTCATTATGTGCGGTGACAGAACACGATGTGGTTTAATTGTGAGGCTGAAAGCACATCGGAGAGGCAACCACTCAGTGGAGATAATAATTCAAGATTTTTAGATACTTTTTCAAGGTTTACTTAAGTTTGTAAGATACAGGTGTAAAAAAAAAAGTATAAATCTAATTGACAATTACGGACATTTGTTTTTCTCCTACAGCCTTTACAGTTAAACTCGAGCTTAACTTAAGCCTAAAAATGTTATTTTTTTGGTCTGTTACAGCAAACGTGTGTGCTCTTTAAGTCACTTGTCATGTATAGATTAGTGTATATTTTCTTGTTTTATAAAAACGCCCCCTTTTTATTTTACATTCATTTGTAAAAAAAAACAAAAAAACAGAACAATGTTAATTCTCCTGCAGTGAAGATGGAGAACTTCTTTCCACGGAGCCGATCGGATCTTTGCAGACAGCAGCAACTCAGCCTGCCGGGGTTCATCAACAGCACGACATCAGAGCCACAACACTTTGAACAACAATCACAATCGAAACAGGTTTTCCTTTTTGATTTAGCTGAGCCGTTAACCGACGTTCACCGGGGAAACGTGCGCTGCTCAGGTGCTGCACGTCGAACCGCTCGTAAACGTACCAGCAAACAACGCTTCAGTTCAGTCCCTTCAGATGCGAGCGTCGTCCTTAATCTTCAACGACAGCAGAGCGGGACTCGGCCGGCCGGCTGCTGTCAATCAAAACCGCGGAGACAGAAAATACCTATCGGATATTTTCAATAAATACTGTATTCACTGTAAAATGTTCAGCGATATGCTTAAAACAACTCATTATGTTGAACTGCAACAAAAAAAAAGAGATTATGACATTTTATTTGTTCGACTCAATTTATGATATATACAGCACTTTAGTTAAATCTCGTTCAGCTGTTATCTACTGAATTCCCCCTCCCCCACACCCTCTAACCCCCCCCCCCACACACACACACACACCTCGACACCTTTGAAAGTACACATCTCTGTAAATGGGAGGACTGCCCTGCGTTATCAAAGGTTAACGTCTTGTTGACTCAGCAGGTTTTCCCTAAAAGCTCTCTCGCTAACACGTGTTTAACACACGTGTGTGTGTGTGTGTGTGTGTGTGTGTGTGTGTGTGTGTGTGTGTGCGTGTGCGTGATGCGTGTGTGAGATGCGTGTGATAAATGTTGCTTTCTACATGAAGAGTAAACGATTTAGGCTACAAATATTAGAACAATTGCAGTTTTGTTTTCTAGGATTTGCTTCATAAAATATAGATCTGTAACCAGGAAGTGATATTTACTCGTTACTTTGAGTTAAAGATTAATTGCGTGCAGATTTGAGGTTGTTGTTTTTTCCGTTTTTGGATGGACTATCCGAGCCTTGCCAGCTGGGCAGCTGGTGGCCCTTCTGCAGTTGGACGCAAAGTTTAAACCAGCATAATTAGAGCGATATTACAGTGCAGTTGACACACACACACACACACACACACACACACACACACACACACACACACACACACACACACACACACACACACACACACACACTCAGGTTTGAAGTGAGCTGCTGCGGGGGCTTTTGTGAAGGATGATAAACGAGCAGGCTACAGTGTCTGAGCTCCTGCTGTGTTTAATACAAGCTGTTGTGCTGATAAATGATCCACTTCAGTGTAATTAAATAAAACTGTGAGGGGAGGTGAGAGTCGGTCAATGTTTACATGGATTAGATGGAGTCGGAGCTCTCAGATCGACGAGCTCGTGTGTGATTGTACATCCAAAAGACAAACAACCCTTCATTTAGTCTATTTTTTTGGACAGTAGGTCAATGGTTCGATCTTTTTGACCGGTAGGTTTGATATCAACTCAACGGCTGGAAAAATCCTGAACGGGAAGGGGGAAAAAAAACCCAACAACTGCTTCCCTCCATCCATTCGTTGAACTCTTTCACTGGGCAGATGTGTTTGTTGCTGCATCAGTGTGACAAATAAAATAAAAAAAAATAAAATAGAGGCACGGCTGCCACAAAAGAGGGCTCACGTGCTGAGCCAACATTCCCAGGATACATGAAGGTTAATAACTGTCACCAGGACGGACATGTCAGCCAGCAGCAGCGTAATGCTGCCCATTACCCCCCCCCCGCCCCCCCTCCCGCCCCCGCCCCCCCGGGACACTCGCTGACCTCAACCCTGGATGAGTGATGTCACCAAAAAAAAACACCCAAAAAAAAACAGGAGCCGAAAATAGTCTCCGGATTTTGGGTTTTTCCCCTCCTTCTCCTTCTCCTCCTCCTCATCCTCTTCTCCTCTGGTTATCTAAACATGGACTTCCCCACCATGTCTCTTCCTACCAGACTGGAGTTTACTCAAATTTCCAGCAGCTTTCTGCCCCCCCCCCCTCTCCACCCCTTACCCCCATCGTTTCTATTTCCTCATGTCATCTTGCCTCCAGCTGTCAGTCTCCTGCCTCCTCCTGAAACACATCTGTCTGAGGGAGAGAGATGGAAATGTTGGTGTTACGCTGCCACCTGCTGCGCTCAGACCGATACTGCAGGCGGCAATCACGTATCCATCTCTGATCCGCTTGTAGTTACCAGGGTTGTAGGGTACGGGAGCATATCCCAGCATGCATTGGGTGAGGGACGTGGCGGTGTACACACTGGTACATTAACGTCCACTAGAAACATATGGAAGATGGTGAAAAGCGCAAAAAAAAATTGTCAAAATGAGTTGAGTCGAGTACAAACTTGAATAACGGGCAGTTTACTTTACAGACATACGAAACGTAACACAACGCAGTACAAGAGCAATATTTGTACACGGTTACCTTTTAAGATGACGTAATAACATCTGAGGTTATTGTTTGTTGTCGTTGGCATCAACATTTGAAGGAAGTTGAGGTCTAAAAGGACAATCTGCCCTCCATCTCAGGTGTCAGCCAGTGTTTCTATAATTCTCCAGCTCGGATTTTTTTTTTCCATGAACTTCTGCCGCA
Source organism: Brachyistius frenatus (assembly GCF_029030835.1). NCBI lineage: Eukaryota > Metazoa > Chordata > Actinopteri > Embiotocidae > Brachyistius > Brachyistius frenatus. The sequence continues at coordinate 117,551 of NW_027210859.1, read as the reverse complement.
TGAATGCAGTCGGTCCGTGTGGCGTGACATCCGGTGACCTCCGGTTGTAACCCGCCGTCTCTCTCTCTCTCCGCCTCCGTTCCCTCCAGGTGGAAACCGAGAGCCAGGAGCTGGTGGACGGCTCGCTCATCGACCTCTGCGGCGCCACGCTGCTGTGGCGCACCGCCGAGGGCCTGTCGCGCACCCCCACCCTCAAACACCTGGAGGCGCTGCGGCAGGAGATCAACGCGGCCCGGCCGCAGTGTCCCGTGGGCTTCAACACGCTGGCCTTCCCCTCCATGCGCCGCAAGGACACGCCGGACGAGAAGCAGCCCTGGGTCTACCTCCACTGCGGCCACGTGCACGGCTACCACAACTGGGGGAACCACCGCGAGGAGCGGGAGGGCCGGGAGGGCCGCAGCAGGGAGTGCCCCATGTGCCGAGCCAAAGGGCCCTACGTGCCCCTGTGGCTGGGCTGCGAGGCGGGCTTTTACGTGGACGCGGCGCCGCCCACTCACGCCTTCAACCCCTGCGGCCACGTCTGTTCGGAGAAGACGGCGGCCTTCTGGAGTCAGATCCCGCTACCGCACGGCACGCACACCTTCCACGCCGCCTGCCCCTTCTGCGCCCAGCAGCTGACGGGCGAGCAGGGCTACGTCAGACTCATCTTCCAGGGACCCCTCGACTAGCAAAAAGAGGGGCGGGGGAGGGGGGGGGGGCGGGCGAACTTCCCAGCGTCCTTCGGAAGAGGCGGGGGCGAGGAGGTTTCGATTTGGTCGCTGACTTTGCTTTTTTTTTTTTTAAAAAAGGGACCTTCCCCAGATTTATTTTCTTTCTCCCCCCCCCCCTACAGTTTAAAAAAAAAAAAACTTTTTCTGGACTTTTTTGTGTCTTTCTCATTTTTAAGTGACCTTTGTATTGCTTTTTTTTTTTTTTTTTTTTTTTTTTCATGAATGACGACAAAGATTTCTATATTTTCATGTGAAACCAGAGACACAAAAACCAAACAAAGAACACTGCCGGGTAAACGTTTGTTTCTCGGAAAGAAAAAAAGAAAGAGCTTTCAATAACAGTATTTATCTAAATTACTAACACGACCGCAGTGCAAACATGCGGTTTTCTATTCATGTTTATTGTTGCAATATACATCTGTGTCCATCTCTTAGAGCTAATTTAAACAAAGACGTTTATTTATGGCCCGGGATCATCGCTTCATCCTTTATCTCGTCAGATACGCCGAACTGCAATTTGAAAATCCGGTATATCGTCGATCAGATGTGAAGCTTTAGGTGAGTTTCCGAAGGGGTTTCGTCTCGGCGACTTTCCCTCCACGTTCAACCTCCCGGAGCCGTTTTGTCCTGTTTATACGTCCCCCGTCCCCCGTCCCCCGGCATTACGGGAAGCCCGAGTCTTCCGGGCGTCTTTGGAAACACTCGGACGGCCTGAACGACCGCCTCCCTCCCTTTAAAGTCCGAGTGAATCTCTCCTGATCACAGGTCAGCCATGTTAACGCAGCCATGTAGCTTAAGACACACACACACACACACACACACACACACACACACACACACACACACACACACACACACACACACACACACACACACACACACGCACACACACGCACACACTCTCTAACCTGACCTGGCCAAGTGTTTTCATTATATTAAAACTGTACAGAGATCAAGAGTACAGATGTTATTTAAATGACCGACCGGTTTGGACGCTGTCTTCTTTATTCTGCCTTGAATGTTTTGGTGTTCGGAGCTTCCCGGCGCGATTACACAAAGACCGAGGATCATTATTTCAACAGACGCAGCGCAGATTTCTGACCAGTATCGATCTCGGCGTCTCACAACAACACTGATCTCCTTGCCAGTGGGTGGGAAAAAAACAACAACAACAACAACAACAAAAAAAACGCTTTTGTAGCTCATAAGGACGTCTTTTATTTTGAAAATCTTCTGAAAACGATTTGTTTTTGTCCGGACGGTTACGGTCATTTCAGCTTGTTTCTCTCTTCTCTCACCTGAATTGTCTCGGTGCAGGAACCCCCCCCCCCCTCCTCTTCCCCCCACCACCCCCCTCCCCCCGTTCATCCGAAGCAAGCGACAAAACACTCGAAAAAAAGACGCCAGTAGCTGTTTGACTCAGGTTTGATACACACACACACACACACACACACACACACACACACACACACACACACACACACACACACACACACACACACACACACACACACACACACACACACACACACTCTCCAAACTGTCGAAACCTCCCCGACAGTGAAGCAGCTTTACTGATCAGATCCACTTCCAAACTGTTCGCACGTCCACACAGAGCTTCAACTCTGCGTGAGCTCTGAACACATCTGCAGGAATAAGTAGCGTGTGTGTGTGTGTGTGTGTGTGTGTGTGTGTGTAATTTAAGCGTCCACGAAGACTGTATGCGTGTGTGTGTGTGTGTGTGTGTGTGTGTGTGTGTGTGTGTGTGTGTGTGTGTGTGTGTGTGTGTGTGTGTGTGTGTCCCCACAGTAGCTCTCCAGATGATGTTCATCAGTATCCTCAGACTGCAACACACTAACTCACCTCAGGGAGAAAACAATGACCCGTGTCACACACACACACACACACACACACACACACACACACACACACACACACACACACACACACACACACACACACACACTGCTAAGGTCTTCTGAGGATACCTCACAAGTAAAAAGTCTATTCTGGATTCAGATATTTTGTGTCCTGCCTCCTCTTCTCCCACCGGTCTTGTTTTGTTTTGGTTTCCTGGACGCTGTGGATGAAGTGTGTGATTAAGGGCTTGTCTCTCTCTCCGTCTCCGTCTCTGTCTCTCCGTCTCCGTCATCTCGGCCACGTTTTCACCCGAAACACTCGTCTGTCTGTCTTGTCTGTCGGTCCGTCGCCTCCACTCGCTCTCCTCCTCCTCCTCCTCCTCCTCCTCCTCTTCCTCCTCCTGTCCGGAGGAGTCTTTGTGCTTGTAAAAGGCAAAAAGCAAAGAATGTTTCCAGCAAAACACTTTTTTTTTTGGTTTGTTTTTGTAACAACTTTAAACAATAAAGTGTAAAAGTGACACCTTTTCAAGGCGCGTCGGGTTTTATTTGCATCATATTTCATATTTGACTGCTGAGAAAAGAGCCGGACGCGTTGACTGCTTTGTTTATCAGTGTCGCTCCTGCTGCTGTAATAAACGGCACACTTCTGTTTGGTGTTTGTAGCTTTTTGGATTTTGGCACTTTTTATACTAATATCAGCCCGTAATGACACTTTTACACTTTATTTCATCGCTGCTGCTCAATAACATGAAGCAACTACTTATTTTATAAGAATAATAATTAACGTGTCAATTAAACTAAAAGGTCTGACTTGTTCTTTACATCTTGTGTTTGGAGAAACTGAATGAGTAGAAAGAAAATATGAGATACAGGTATTATATTTATTTGATGTGAAAGTCCAGACAGGAGGTCGGCTTAGTGTAGCACAAAGACCTGGCTTTAAGAGTTTAGAAATTAACGGCTTGTATATATATTGTTTATTTACAATAAAATGTGCTATTTTACAAGAAAAAGTAGAAGAACAATCAAGAAGAAGACGAAGAAAGAGTTTCCCTGCTACTTTTTCCGAGTCTTCGAAGAGTCCGAAAATATCTTCAGAAAAAGGTGAGTGTTTTTCAAACGTTAATTTTTTAAAGTTCACCGTTTAATTAACTTTTAGAAAAAAAAAAAAAAAAAACGTCTGGCTTTGTGACCCGGATGTACGACGTTCAACACGACGGTCATTTACACCGAATATCTCACTAACTCATCGCTAAGTTGTAAATATGTGTTGGTGCCAGTTAATCACAATTAATTAGAATTAAATGATATTTATCAGATTAGTAGTTGTGGACTTGCTTACCACGTTTTTTTTTTTAGCTTTTTTTATTATTATTATTATTATTTATCATCTGCTCTTAACTTTAACACATTTTTGAATTTTTTTTTTTTTTATATATAATTGTGGTTAAAAAACAACAACAACCTGATGATGTTTACTTGACGAACAGACGACAGATGACACGTGTTCATATTTCATATTGCACTTTATTCCGCTCCGACGACCTCGTCGCTGTCACACATCAACACTTTATTGCTTTCGGGCTCCCGGTCCGCTCGAGTCGAACCCATCTCAAGTATTCTCTCATTGAAACTATGTGAACGTGTTTTATTAATGAATCTAAATCTCTGTGTGTGTGTGTGTGTGTGTGTGTGTGCCAGCGCTGCACCTCCCGCCCTGCTGCGACTAAAACAACTCTTGAATGATTGGATGGATCGATGGACACGGAGACACTTGAAGACACCTTGAAAGTTTCGTACAACGTGAAGGTGAGCAAACAAACTGCATACAAATAAAAAAATAATAATGATGCACAACATTGTGACATTTTTTTGTTTGTTTTTTGTTTTTGTTTTTCATCATCTACATCACACAGGGACAAAATAAAGGCTTTTTACTTTAACATGAAATCGCTTCGGTTACGTAAGACGTGGCGGCGTTGTGATCGTGGCCGGATATGGAGCCTAACGGTCGTCGTCCGGTCGAGAGAGACAGAGAGACAGAGAGACAGAGAGACGTTTTGTTCAGGCATCAACACGTTTTCGTCTATGGCACAAAACTCCTGCGAGCTTTTCGGTCCGCGGTTTGAACTCCGAAGGTGTGAAAATACATCAGTGGAAGTTTTGTCACAGTTTTCAGTTGCTCTGCAAGAAAAGGACCAAATTATTATTATTTTTTCTTTTGTCGGCACAAACTTTTTTCCCGGTTCCACAAAATTCATAATTTACCGTCCGGCGTCCTGTTTTGATTTTGAAATTTTTAAACCGCTATAATCAATATATTTATATTGACAGTCGATGTAATGACTTTCTCGTGTACATTTTTGGCTCATTGTTTGGCTGTCCGGCAACAAAAGGACAGTCAGACACGAGTCACATTTGCACCTCGTGTTTGAATGTGATGAATCCATATTTCCACCCGCTGCTATTAATATCAACCTCGAGATAAACATCCGCTCTCCCCTCAAAGTCGGTTCGACTGCGGTCTTTTGGATGTCGGGTGAAACGTCTTCAAGACACTTTAACAAGTCCAATCGCCTTCAGATAACACGCATCTCATAAATGACATAACATATCTCGTCGTAGCTGAATTTTGGAACCACGTCAAGTCCCGCAGTGACGTCTTTACGCTTGAAATAAAATGGTCAAAACTTTCCCGGCACCTCCGTGACTTCACCTCTCTTTGTTATTAGCGCACTCTGTGATTGCAGTAGCAGTGCCGAAATTGCAAATGATGAAATCAAATTAGTTCTTGAAGTGTCGTTCTTTTTGTGTCCTTATTAAAGTTATTATTATTATTTTTATTATTATTACAGTCTCTCCATCTATTTTGAGTTTGTTTTGGCAGGTTTTATTTTCTGGCTAACAAAAGTCAAAATCACTACAGTAAAAAAAAAAAAAAGAAAGAAGAGAAATAGAATCTGATTTGTTGTTTTTCTCTCTAACAGGGATAAATGTTTAAAGTGTCGGCTACAACTAAGCTCGTCACTAATACTTGTAAAGGTCATACGTTAAACAGCCTGTAGAGGGCAGCACATCCCAGATACTCCCGGCTATTAACCATGTAAAACTACTTCAAAATGCTGAGGCTGCAGCGCTGCACTGCACATGCAATCACAGGCAGCCTTTAAGGGGGAGGGGGTGGGGGGGGGGTGGGGGGGGTTTCACTTCCTCTAACAATCTGTCGGTGTCGGGTAAACATGATAAGCGGGTCACATGACTGGGATAAAGCCAACAAGGTCACACGATAAGGGGTGCACTGGTGGGGTGGGGAGGGTGAGAAAGGCCTCAGTGGTCCAGGATGCGGAGGTTGCCGGACACGATTTTGTTTTCCAGCATGGATCCGGCTGGAATATCGATCCGATCCCCGTGGTTGGCGATGATGATGACGGTGCCCTGCGAGGAGGAAGAACGACGGTTTTAGTTTTTTTGTTTTTATCGGAGACGAGAGATCGACAGCAGGGGAGACATTTTCAAACCGGGCGTTTTAATTAAAGCAGTAAATCAGAAGTCGGCGGCCGCGGCGGCGGCGGCGGGGGGGGGGAGGGAGCGCTTACTTTCAAAACGGTGCGAGATGAAAGATCGGAGGAATTTACCTCCGCCGCCTCATCTCGAACCGCGCGAGCGGATACGGAGACTTAAAAAAAAAAAATGCTGAAAGTCGGACGTCGCAACCACGGTGCATCTCGGGCTTCTCGTACCATCAGCGTGGGCAGCGGAATAAATAATGCAACCGTCTCTCAACCGAACAGACTTCAGCACATCTACAGCAAAATCCAAACACACATTTTTTTTGTTTTTTTTGTGGTGCAATATTTTTTATTTATAAAGCGATAAAAGCCTTTTAGGAACACCCCCCCCCTCCCCCCCTCTTTCTCTTCCCCCTGTAAAACCTGAGGGCTCAGCTTTACCTTGAGTGACACGTTCTTCCCGAAGGTGACGTCTCCGGACACCGTCAGGTGGTCGAGCTCCAGCATGTCGGGGATGCTCTCGAAGCGGGTCAAATACTCCTGAACCTGAACACAGATGGACAATTTGTAAACAACCTCATTTGTAAATAGTGTGAGCGAGAGGTTGTTTGTTTTTGTTTTTTTGGAAGGTAATTTCATTATGAAGCGTCACCTTTTAGGATCACGTCATTAATTGAACACAATATCTGAGGTAACGACTGTAAAACTAATAATGGGAAGCCTCAAAATTATTATTATTTGTTTTTTTTTAAACTGTACCATCGGCTAGGACAGCGTTTCAAAATGTATTTAAGATAAAACATGTTCGGAGACACTTTTACGGCAAACGATAAATGGAGCATAAACGATGAGGACCGGGAAGGAAAATCTAATTCAATGAATCAGAACATTTCCAAGAAGGAATAAATAACTCAAGATGTTTTGTATTTTTCAGTAACAACGGGTTTCTTTTTTGTTGTTGTTGTTGTTTGTTTTCTTTCCTTCCCAGACTTCGCCGGCCGGGGGACACGCACGCAGCGTCTTTATATACTCCCGCTGTTGCCACGGTTACCTTGGTGAAGGAGCTGCCCAGTTTGACGTGCGGCGTCGTCGGGAACTCTCTCCTGGGGCTCATGGTGAGCGAGCCGGCGTCCAGGCTGTACAGGTTGGACATGACCAGCAGCAGGTCCGACGTGGTCTTGACGGGCAGGAAGCGGCTCCGGGGCACGTTTATTCCCAGAGCGTTGTCGAAGCACTTGATGGCCGCGCCGACCGCCGTCTCCAGCTGGATGACGTTCTGCCCGCCGTCGAGCGTCTGGTGACGACCGACACAAAAAGACACGTGAGGCGACACCAAGAGGTACGCGCCGTTCGCAGGCCTCGCCCAACGGGGACTTGAGTTTTCCCTCCCTGCTCTTCTCACGCGAACATAAAAGCGACTTTAATTTGAATTCGACAACGAACCAAAAACAATAACAAAATAAATAACAACAAACCAGCTGGATACTTCACACGACGTCAAAGTGAAACTTTTAAATCTTTTTAAACAAATGGTTCGATCAGATGTTACTCGTAAACTCTTCGTCAATCTTTTTAGACAAACGTCCCCCCCCCCACCGTGGTATTGAAAACAGCGGATTGAGGCGTTTACGTTCCTTTAAACCCACGGAGGTGGACGCGAGGAATTAAAATTAAGACTCTTGGAAGGTTTCGCAGGACGAAGGTGACGTTAACAAACTCGTAACTGAAGACCGGGAGACTCTCCGGTCTGTTTATCAGAAGGAGTTATGTAACGTTCAGCAGGTGCTTTTTGTCTTTAGTGAAAGACTTTCGGTATGTATGGGGCTAAACACACACACACACACACACACACACACACACACACACACACACACACACACACACACACACACACACACACACACACACACACACAGTTGGAGCCAGTTACATAACAACGTGGCTTCGTCACAGTGTGTGAATCTGCAGCAGAGGGATGGAAAATTACATCGACAGAGTATCTACAGGCCGAGAAAACAACAATCAGGAACGGAGGCCGGCGTTCAGCTGTGACTTTATGGCTGAGGGAGGAAGGGGGGAGGAAGGGGGGGAAGAAGGGGGGGAGGAAGGGGGCTTTATTGTGTCTTCTAGTGAGCGCAACCAAAATAGCACGAAGTCACATGGCGTTAAATGCGTTTGCTGCTTTTTTTGTCAACAAAAGCTCTGGAGGTCAAAAACGTGCAGCGAAGACACAGAGAGCCTTCAGATCACGAAATGAACTGATGAAGCGTTTACTGAACCCTTCCCCGTGTGTGTGTGTGTGTGTGTGTGTGTGTGTGTGTGTGTGTGTGTGTGTGTGTGTGTGTGTGTGTGTGTGTGTGTGTGTGTGTGTGTGTGTGTGTGTGTGTGTGTGTGTGTAATTCAAACTATTCATTTGTTTTGTCTCTCTCAACACCAACAAACACCTTCTCCCCCTCCGACCACACGCCGTTTGAACTGGAGTCCAAGTCGGGCCGATTCGCCGCCAGAGGGGCGACCGGTAAAATCTGGATTAGTTCGAAGCTCCTTATGAATGTAAAAAAAAATAATAAATAAATAAAAAAAAGTCACGTGACGGCGCGGGACGGCAGGAAACACGGCTTTAAGAGAGGCTTTAAAAATAGCGGGCTTTTTTTCCCCCTTTGCTGCTTGTTGTTGTTGTTTGTTTGTTTTTCTTCCTTCTTTTCTTTAGCGATATGATTTATTCAGGAGTCTCCGTCGGGGGAGAGCAGATCTCTCTCTGCTCCAGTTTTTACACGCCTCTTGTTTGCCTGAAGCGACAGGACGGGCGTGGCGAGACCGGACGGCCGATATTGTTCCGGGAGCTCGGACGGCGAGCCGCTTCGTCCGAGCGTCTGTTGCGCGCTCGGCCGTCCCCGGTCCGCGTCCCCCCGTCGGGTCGGCCGGCAGACTGCGACGAGGACGTCCGCGGGTCATTTCGCTTTGATGGGCCTCCATCATTTATTGGAAGGGAAAGGTAGCGGGGGAAGACGTACGGGCGAAAGCCGAGCATAATCCACGGGACCGAGAGTGTCCCGCCGCCCGAGCTGCCTGGACTACGTCTCCTACGGTTTGTTGCCTTTAAATGTAAATAGGAAATATGACGCTGCAATGAAATCAGTGAGTTACCCGTCAGCTACAAACTGAAGGACCGTATTTTTTATTTTTTTAGCCCGTGCTTGTTTACACTTCGGCAAATTGGCGTCATTAAAAGCATTCCTAAATTATTCATCCGCTCCCTGTTTGCGATGTTACTTTAATTTGACTCATAAACCATAATCAAACTACTTCTAGGAGTTATAATAGATGTTATTCCTCCTGTTATCTCTCAAGTGGATTTATGGACGTTTATTCACACTCGCACGGATGCTGGAGATAACTGAATCGAAAAATATCCGAAGAGAAGAAGTACAAATTGCAAGTTGCTGCGGCACTAATCATCCTCAGGGAACATTTTAGGCCTTTATAATATTTGACATGATCATAAAACAAGAGGGAAACCCAATGACAGGGTTGGATCGTCAGTCTTTCTCCGTCTCATCTGGTTTAAATTTCATTTCTTTTCTTTTCTTTTAACTGTTTAGTTACTGATTGACCTCATTAGATATTGAATCATTACCCGCATGTGCATTAAGCTACTAAATAGAAATCTGAACTGTTTTGTAATTCAGTGTGTGTGTGTGTGTGTGTGTGTGTGTGTGTGTGTGTGTGTGTGTGTGTGTGTGTGTGTGTGTGTGTGTGTGTGTGTGTGTGTGTACTCCGGCTGTATTCAATTTTCTCAGTCAAATTGGATTTTGCTGTTCGATACGAATACTCGTTTCTTTTTATTTATTTTTTATAAATGATTTAAAATCTGTCGCTCGACTTGAGGAATCTCAGACGGATGATTGGATTTTCGGTGGGCAGCCCCGGTGTGTTGCGCTGTGTCTTTGAGTGTCCTCTTTACTCGCCTTGGGGTTGACTATGATCTCCATGTCCATCGCCGTCTGCTCCTGCAGCCTCTTGATGGCGGCCAGAGAGATCCACAGGTTGTTGGTGTTGAAGATCTTGAACTTCGAGACCGATTTGAATTCGTCCACGTGGGCTTTGGGCACCTGGGCGATCTCCAGCAGGCGCAGCTTTCCTTCGTACTGGATCAGCGTGCCGCCCTGAAAAAAATCACACAGTCGGCAGGTTTTTTTTTTTCCGATCGTCACGGGACTACGATTAAATTGAAGGGTTTGTTCACCAAAATGACGTCAAATCAGAGGTACGACTGCACAGTAACGGTGTCTGGCCATAAAACCGATTACGTTGGGGGTGAATTTCTTCGGTAAAAGCAGTTCTAATGGAAAGTAGTGGACAACAAACTCTATTTGTTTTCATCGCATGTACAACTAGAAACTTTAGCGACAGGTATTTCTGAAATCTGGCACGTGAAGCTGAGCCTGATGCCGACAGGAAAAAGTGAGAAACGGTGACCTACGACTGATTGATATATATATATAGACATAGATATAACATAGATATATATATATATATACAGAGATATAGATATAGAAACCCAGTCCTCCTCCTCCTCCTCCTCCTCCTCCTCCTCCTCCTCCTCTACGTACCTTCACGTCAGCGCGAGTCTTGTCCGTCACCTCCATGACGAACTCGCAGCGCTTGCCGTTGGGCTGGCTGACCAGGTGGTCCAGGATGTGGAGGTCGACGGTGGCTCCCAGGTTGTCGATGTTGGACACGAAGATGTACTCCTTGCCCTGCGCGATCAGCTGATCCAGCAGGCCCGAGTTGTAGAAGCTGGCGTAGATGTCGCCGTGACCGGGAGGGTACCAGCCTTCTGCGTTTTGCCCCGTCATGCTCAGGCTTGTGGACACGGGGAGGAGAGACTCTTTGTTGACGCGAGGGTACCTGGACGGAAGAAGAGAGTTCACAGTTAGTCCCTGCCGTCGTGTTCTCCGCTTATCGTCAGAGCTTCCTTTTAAAAAAAAAAAGGACTCTCGAGTCCTATTTAATTGTCTTGTTCGCAGCACCGTGTCGTGTTGCGATATGTCGTCGCAGTTTAGTTTAGTCTAGAAGACATGAAAACACATTTACACTTCACCCTTTTTAGTGTTGCACAATTTAAGTCAATAATTTTGACGACTCATCGGTTTTCTGCCAAGCTCGGTGAAAACCTTGCATCCTGTTTGGACCTCACGATCATCACTCAACTCCGGGGAGGTTTTTCCCTTTTGGAACGACTCCTGCCGAGTCACGGAAATCACATCGCTAAACTTGTGATTTTACGGGAATGTTATGCAACCCAGCTCGTGCAAGCGGGCCAAAGGCTCAATTAGCATCGTGTCACCCGATTCGCCGATTGTTTGACTCCAAACCAATTATTACTTAAACCAGCTCAACTGTTATCTTACAGCCAAACATAGATCAGCGATTTAAATTGGAGTTCAAGAAGTAGTTTAAAGGGGAATAAATTGAAATGGAAATCTGCATGAATAGATTTTTTTTTTTTTCGGGGCACTTTGGGGGAAAGTTAAACAGTAAAGTAAAAAACAAAAAAAAAAACAAAAAGGGGGCTGAAAGATTCCAAATATCTCCATAAAGTTGAGGAGAAGCTCACGAAGGCCATGAAATCTTGAATACTTGGATGAATACTTGTAAATTATAGTAACATAACATGTTAGTGTGATTTTGTTCTGGATTCTCCCCTTCTGATCGTATGTCTGAGGTCGGTGTCTCTTCTGGCGCAGAGAGAAAAACAAAAGGTGGGAAATCTTTTGTTTTGCTCCACATCTGAGATAAACCCATGAAAACTTGCGTTTCAAAGTAGCACGCCAAGTGCCGTGTCAATTTCTTCTTCTCGCGTCAGCGCCGGGACTTCAAACAAACCCTCCGAGGAAGTCAACTTTTTTTTTTATGGTTTTTTTTTTTTTTCTCTCTCCAAGAAAGCAGATGAGGCAACGAGCCAACAAGCCGAAAGAGTCCGAGCCATCCCCGCCGTGTGCGATCGCTGATCAAAGCTTTCCGAGGAGGATCCGCGTCGGGCCGAGTTAACCGACCTCACGGTGAGGAGCCGCACTTCAGTGGGAGCCGGCTGTGGGTTTTTTTTTTTTTTTTTTTTTTCTCTCCAAGAGAGCAGATGAGGCGGTCAGGTGAGAGGAGCTGCCGTGTTAATGGAGGATTAATTCCAGCGGACCGTCCTGGGAAGACGTCTCTGATGAGCGGTTTTTGATATCGCACTCATAGACTTCAAAGGTTTTATGTCATCTTAAGAGCGTAATCTGGGAACATTTTGTCGCGGCCTCAGAAAGAAGAGTTATTCTTTCCAGGGCACAAAGACGCGAACCTCCATCTCGTAAAAAGAACCGCTTGGATCTCGACTTTCCCCTCCTGCGAGAGCTATGATGGATTTTCACGAGCTGTTAAGTTTTCATCAGATGCAGTTTTGTTATGTTACGTGCACCCCTTCAGGCCCTAAAGACATAGTGAATGAATCCCTTCCATCATGAAAATATTCTTAATATTTGAAACCGGCTTTGTTCACATCAGCTTTTGTTATCTTTCTCTCCGGTGTTTCACTGCTTTCCTTCGGGGCGGTGAGTCCGGAGGTATTTATACCTTCCAGATTATTTCTGCTGTTGCCAGGGGTTACATGGAAACAAATGAACTGTTACCAAATATATATTTTAAGAACAACTGGTGCTGTTTTAGTAGATTTACGTTTTAGTTTTTCCAGACAGTTACTAAAACATTATAGTTTTAGTAGGTTTGATGATCAAACTGCTGAATCGTCATATTAACTTCAGATAAACTCTGGATTGTGTATTTGACCTAAAACGACGAATTTTGTTTCCCATCGCTTCCATTGAAGCTGATTTGAGAACAACACGTTCGGAGGGAATAATTATGACGAGCAAAACCTGTTGCAATGTTTTGTAGGGGCACCTGATTATTGTTTTAGGATTTACTGTGAGTTTCCTGTGAGCTCTAGTAAAACATATACACTCACACAAATACAATGTCCAAATCTTCACAGCCTCGAGGAAGTTGATGGATTATTTATTTTTTTGCAGTTAGATTTCACCTCAAAGAGGCCAAATTAAATATGAACACTCCAGTAGTCATTAGCAACTAGCTCGGTGCACTTTCTGTTTGAAGTGCTCCCCGCTACCTCCGCTAAGGAGCTTATGTTTTTGGTGCACTTTGTTTGTCTGTATGGAAAAACTACTTGCACCATTTTAATGAAACTCCGGGCGAGGGTGCAGCACGGGCCGAGGAATAACCCCTCCAATTTTGGAGTGGATCTAAATCACAGGAGATACCGCAAGGCAACTTAATGCCATACATCTTCAAATCCAGTAGATGGCAGTAAAGTTCGATCGTGGCAAAAACATAGGCCATTCTGGAAAATATCATGACTCCATAACACAAGCAGTACACAGAAGGGACTAATTATATTAAATATATGGAGCAGAAATTATGTTTATTTTCAACTTAATTTTCCAGCTTTGTGCAGGAATTAATTGTCATAAAAACAACAGTAACAAAGACCTTTGAATGCAGTTTATTTATTCTAGAGTTCAGCCAAAACAATAAAGAGACTTAATTTGTCTGGTGTGTAAAGCAAATTGTTTTCCTCCCATTAACTGGAACACCGGATAGAGTAACCCCGAAGCCGAATTTGTTTTTTATGAGTTACCGTCACAACCTCGACCACCGACTTCCCCTTGTTCTCCTATTGATTGACACTAAAACTGTTCAACCGCTTTCTCCCCGCTGACATCAAATCCTCGAGCCAAAATGCCGCTGGTCTCCAAAACGATTTGTACTTCACTCCTCGAGGCGCACAAAACATACAAGGGCTCTAAATAATTCAAGGCAAATGATAATAATAAATAAAAAAATAAAAAAAAAAAGCAAGTTCCACTCGACTTACAAACTTGAGACACCGAGGCATTAAACATTAATCGTCCTTTCCATACGTTACATGAAATTTCCTGTCCGGATGCCGCCCGCTCCTGACAGTTTGAGAACAGAGTCGGAAGCAGCCGGTTATCAGAGGAAGCTGAGCTCATGCGGTACATTTGGGTTCAATAGTGTTTGTTGGCAGTGAAAGTGTTGGATAAATCCTGCCAGCGCTGACAAGGACTTTTGTTCTCGGATCTTCTTTCTACTTAATATCTGCTCAAAAATAACCTCGGGTTCCTCTGTGGGGGGGGTTCAGGGAATGTTTGCACTGGTTGAAATGAATCCAACGGGGATGTTGTGTTATTATCGTGTCCTCTCACCTGCTCTGGTTAAAGGTGTGTATCTTGACCCGGTGGTGCGTGTACTTCTGCAGGATTTTCTTTGTGTCCTCATCCGTGTTGAAGGAGTTCATGAGAACCAGAGGGACGTCCGTGTTGTACGTCTTGTTCAGGTGCTGGCGGGACATTTAGAAAAAAAAAACCCAAAAAAAACATTATATAAATGCCAAACATTGTTTGTAAAGTAAAAGAGCGACTGTTAGGGATGATGCCAAAGAGTGCACATTTCTTTAAGGTGAGACAAATCGGTGGAAAGGGTTAATTGGAAAATAATACCTGGGGGAGTTTGGGAAGCATTTTTTTTTTTTACCAAGATAAGAGAAAATGAAAGAGAGTAGAGGAGGAGGAGGAGGAGACACGAGATCTGAATCAGTGGGGAGACGATGACGTTGCTAAAGAGAAAATGTCCACCCTTTGTGACAGGAAATGAGAAATGACTAGAAGGTGAGAACATGGTTTGTCCATCAGTGGACCAGGATGGGTGTTGGCTGGTCATTTACGTCACACGGGGTGTGAACAAACTTTAGTCTCTCGTTTGTTAAAGAGGTGGTCGAAGGCAAATTTCCTCCACGAAAACCACGTGACGCGCCCCTTCCTACGGCTCACACGTCGCAAAGCTTTTCCAAACAAACCTGAAACAGGATTAACTTTCCAGTATGACAGCGACCATCTACTGGATCTACTCTTGATCTGAAAGTCCCTCCGTGTGAAATTTGTTGGTAAATTTGTTGGTAAAACCCGTGTTGTGATTTTGTTTGTGGAAAACTTCAAGATAAAAGGAAACTCTAAATATAGGGATTTAACACTAAAGCGTGTATCATCGCATCAAATGAGGGTCGTACCAACATTAAGGACATTTTAGATTCAAAACATACACAATAAAACAAACAAAATATACAATATATACCCGCCTACCTATTGCTGGTCTCGACCGTGTTAAAACAGACAGCAAAGGTTTGTTCAGAATTGTCTAAACATGAATTATTACTGTCTATTTAAGAGATTTGTTTGCTGAAGCACTTAATGTCACATATCAGCGTGGCAACTGACAATTTTGGTAACCATGTTTTAACCTGAAAATCCTTTCCCTAACTCGTCAATTTATTTTAGAAACAAACGTCGGTCTGGGTTTCTTCAAATGTCTCGTTTTTGGTTTTTTTTTTCTGTTTTGACCCAACAGTCCAAAACTCAGAGAAATTCAGTTAACTGCTATAAAAGATGACAGAACTGCTGCAGATGTATTTTCTATCACTCAACTAATTAACTATTTAATGAAAACACTGTAAAACACCCACCGCGCGTAACTTTGACTTGAAATGAAACAAAACTCGTGTTTCCTGAGTGGCAGCTGTATTAAAGTCTTTCTATTGGTTGGACTACCGTTTGTAGGTGGAAGTTTCTCTCCGATCTCAAACATCTTTTAAGAATCAGAAACCGTTAAAACCGACGTCTTTCATCTGCCCCTGACTCAATTTATTCAATTTACACAGATCTGGGTGACGAGACGGTCCTTCAGGTGAAGGCAGTAAATCTTCGGCAGCCAGGTGGCGCCATTCCAGTGAGTCTGAGTTATGCTGTCAGCGAGAGTGAACACGTCTCTGTCCTGAAACGGTCCAAAAATAATGTATTTGAGGCCGTGTGGCGGCCGAGAGGGGCGTTCACCCACAGAGGTGCTTTGTGGGGGTTGGTGTCGGTGTCGGGTGTGTGTGTGTGTGTGTGTGTGTGTGTGTGTGTGTGTGTGTGTGTGTGTGTGTGTGTGTGTGTGTGTGTGTGTGTGTGGGAGGGATCAATTTTCTGTCTTTGTCAATGGGCCGATTCAGTCGCAGGTAATCTGACCAGACCGGAGCAGAAAATGGAGAGCAGTGACTCCGACACAGAGAGCAGTGTGCTGGGAGGAGGGAAGTGTCCCATGAGGCCGTTATGAAACACACACACACACACACACACACACACACACACACACACACACCCTTTATAAACTCAGTTACACAATATTGTAAACGGCAGCATCCACGCTGGCGTGGGATCACGGGAGATTTTCTTCCTACCGAGTTTCACAACTATCTCAAAACGTTCACCTCGCTTCAATCTCATATCTCGCTCGCCCGTACTCTCCCTTAAATACCGCGATGCCGTGATTGTAGTTTATTTTACATGAATGCATTTACATGAATCACGAGGTTGGACGTGCCGCCGGTGGAGGAAATAAGGCGCGATCGGGTCCAAATCGCCGAACACACTCCTTCTCTCCAGCACACAGCCGTCTCTGTATTCGCTGCCAATCCGGCAGACCTGCCCGCCTGCACACCAACAGATCCTCTTTCACTACAACTCCCCCCAGATATCACACTGAACTCCTTTCAAAAGACCTTAAGCTCTTTGAAAGAAAAAAAAAAAAAAAAAAAAGTCTCCATAAAGTAATAGAGGCTTGTTGCGCCTGGAGGAAGATACGCATGGAGCGTCGTAGACATGTGCTTGGAATTGGCTCTTTATCGTTTTGTTTTTTTTTTAAGTAGAATTTTCCCGTATTTTTCTAGCTCGAGGACAATAAAAGAAAAAGCTCTTCAGAATAAGACACGCGACGCTAAGCAGCGCTACACGGAGCAGATGTTTGTGTTACGGCAGACGAGACGTGACTTCCTGCTCCACATATTCCCACATCGTAGTCACATCGTGTGCGCCGGTGTGGCAGCGGGCCACTTGTGCGCCGAGTTAGGAAACACCGAGCAGCCGGTGCTGCTGCCAGCAGCGTCTGTAAGACTTCGAAAATTGAAGCTCCAATCCGGTGATGATGAACAGGTTTAGCAGGAAGTGTTTTATAAAAAAATTAAAAAAGACGACGCCACAGTAAAAACAAACATGATGCCTAACAACACAGAAAACTAAAGTGTCATCCATCATTTCTTGTGAAATCGAGATCCGTAAGCAGTTTATCTGTTCCTGAATGAAACGCTTGTTTTCTCCACTGAGGTTTTGTTTGTTCTCAACCTGCAAAAAAAAGTTAAAAGAAGATAACTTTTCCTCACGATGACGGAGCGTAATACAGCTTTAAGGCTTGATGTTATCATGACGTGATCAAACTAACGAATCGCCGCAGCGCTGAAAGGTCCCGTCAGTCTTCTCACGTCGGCGTTTTACTGGCTCAGATCTCTATTTTATCGATTTATCTGTGACACAGAAATCTTCTCCACAGGGAAAAATGTCTTCTCGTCAAGGACGCGACTGAATCCAAAGAGTTTCCGTACCTCTATCTGCTGCACGGTGAGGTCCAGGAAGGTGTTCTCGTTGCGGACGCTGATCAGGCTCTTGGGGCCTTTACAGCCCATGCTGGTGCCCAGACCTCCGTTCAGCTTCACCACCACCAGCTTGTTCAAGCTGTCGGCCACGTTGTCCGGCAGGCCTCGAGCGGCGATCTTGTCGTAGGGCTGGATCTGGAGGGGAGAGGGGAGAGAAACGGGAGATGTGCTCAGATGCTGGGCGAGAGGAAGTTGAAATCCTCCATCGAATACGTGAGAGTGAGTTATTTGTTGGTGCAGAGCCACCAGACGCTAACGGACGGTTACCGAAACCGTCTTGTCCTCCCCCCTCCCCTCCCGGTTGTCCCGGGGCTGTTCATTTATCCTCTCGACACCAAGTAATATGAGCATTTTTTTTTTATTATTATTATTATTGCCGCTGGGTCTTTTGAGATTCTGCGAAGGAAAACTGGCTCTGAAATCCTGAAAAAAAAAAAAAAATACTGCTACTGAGGAAACAGAGCGACTGTTAATCGCAGGTCTCATCCCAACGTTAGGAGAAAAGCAGGAAATCGACTCGCCCGTGTCTTCACAAATCAACCAGACAGCTGCAGCTCATCCTGGATGAGTCCACTAACACCGGCAGAGCGGAGCACGTTGCAGCGCTTCTTAAATCACTGCGCTGGCTGCTGTGTGTCAAAGGACGGATTTTAAAATCATATTACTCGTCTATAAAGCACTAAATGCTCTCGGGCCTTAAAGACACGTCTGAAATACTTTGTTACGAAGAATGCAGACTCTTAAAGTCATCAGTTAGTTTCTGTGCTCGCCACCTGTAGGAAGAAGCTTCCCGATTACCCGAGGTCAGCTAAAACTCTCAGCTCGTTTACATCAGGGTAAATCAAATATGGAACTGCAATGTTAATGTACTTTAATATATAAAGCACCTTGAACTGACCTATAAGACCTCGTTTTTAATGTCTTTTTAAATGCTATTTTAATTTCCTCTGCATGTCTAGTAGTTGATGTATTTCTGTGCCTCTGTGAAGCTCTTTGAATTCACTCGTGTCTGAATGGTGGCCTTGTCTTTGGAGTAAAGTGTTTATAAGTCAGCGATCACCTGTGATTCAGTGTTTCCGAAAATTGAAGAAAATTTCCTTTTTTTTTCTTCTTCTGCTTTCTTGCAATCAAACTGGTGGTGTTGACTTTTTTTTTTTGGTTCAGAGATGCAGAGCAGCAACTGTAACAAATGCAGAGGATAGTAATTATGAAGGCTGAATACGCAACACAGCCAGCTGTAAATGCAGCACTCAGCAGGTCTGCTGGGTTTGTACATGCGTGTGTGTGTGTGTGTGTGTGTGTGTGTACATTAACCCACATTACTGGATCAATATTAAAGCTCTCACATCAGCGTATTCACAAGAAAAAACTATTCGCGTCCCGTCAGCCTTTGCGCAAATTTACTTAAAAGTCAAAACGGCAGCTCGCTGCTTTCTCCTCCGTTATTCCTCCTCCGGTTTCATCCAGCTTGAATGAAATTTCATTCTTGCACCAGGAATTTTGAAAATGAATTAAAAAAAACCCAAAAAAAACATAACTGGGCAACGTGAAGGAGCCTCCAGGGACACTAAACTCCGACCAGATGTTACAACAGATTCTTGTTAGGATGAGAGTGAGCGTGTCGGTGCTGTAAAGAGGCCGGGTGTCGTCCCGCGTCCTTTCCTGTTTAAAAGCACAGACTCACCGTTCGGTGACAGCGGACACCCCCGCCCCTCCCCCCTCCCCCACTACTCCGCCCCCTCCCGCCCCTTCCTCCACCGCCCCCACAAAGAGGATGAGGTTACAAAGACAGCCTCGACGCAGCCGCTGCTCACTCTGTCCTTCACAGAGTGGTCACCGTGGCGATAACTGTTTATAACTGATAACCCATAATTGTAAAATGCGTCAGCTGACTTGCATGAAAGGAATGCAGACGGATGATTGGTACGTATAGTGTGGACTGATCAAATCCCTTCTGGTGCTGTAAAATAATAAAAAAAAGATTCAGGGAAAAGAGAGAGCGAGAGAGAAAGAGGCTGTTGATGTATCTTTAGTGAGACTGAGAGAGATGGTTCTCAGCTGAGATCCCCATCCTACCCCTGTACCCCCGGAGAGGAAACAGCTTCCACACCCAGATGTTCATTTCCCTTCTAGACAATACGGATGGGGGATTTTCTTCTTGACGTATGTATGTGAATGTGTGTGTGTGTGTGTGTTTCCAAGGTAACACCACACTCAGGACCCACAGGGACAACCTCTCCGACAGGAATTGGTGCTTAATGTTTAATTGTATACTGTAAAGACAGGAAGTCCAGTACAAGCTTGCTCAAATGCTGGTTTTACTCTTCACTTGGACTGCGAAGCTGCTGTCAGCTTTCAGCGGGGAAAGACCTGAACGAAATCCACGGGACGTTTTATCTCCTGCAACGGGCCCGGTGTTGGATTATAGTTTCTGGGCTGACACAGATACACGCCAGCAGGATTTGAAAATGTTATACAAGTAAATTATGGTTTCGCACAACATGTTAGCCGGCATCAGAGGAGGAGGAAAGACATTCGCAAACTACACCGTTATCGCCAAAGTGCAGTGGAAGCACAGCGTTGATGTTGCTAGGAGAATTACACAACAACATATTTAATGTGAGCGATTTGGCTACGGTGGTTAGAAAGTTAGTACGCTGCTTCCTGGAAGCTCTACTGGCCTGCGATTTGAATTTTATATGTCTTTGTGCGTGCGATTGCACTCTGGATTGCCTTTGATGCGGAGCTCGCACACAAAGCCTGAATCTAAGACACACGACACACATACAGAAAAATAAATGCAGAAACAATCCACACGGCAGATGTAAGTCCTCCTGATCGTCTCAGATCTTTTCAGTAAAAGAAAGAGGTACCACATGGTTCTCTAATGGTCCGCTAATATTTACAGTTTACACTCTGTAAGTTCAGTGGAAGTGAAATTTTAGGTTGTTGAATCTTGTATATTATTATTATTCGGGAGCCACGGAGACCTAATGTGGACCACTGTGACCTCGTGGGTCGCCATTAGCAACCCTGAGACACAGATAGGAGCCGCCGGGAAAATACTCCGAAATGAAAGGACGGTTATGACTGCAGAAGGAGACCGTCGGCTGATTAACCAGGTTTCAAGGATGGAGGCGACGCGTCTTCTTATCTGGAGTTTCAAACTGTGGCCAGAGACGGGATGAGGAGGCGATGACGGGGTTTAATTATTCTGACTCTCCTCGATCGAGGGTCCGTCACATCATCTAAATACGTTGTGAATTGGGAAGACGGAAACCTCACTTTTTAAACCAACCTCTGACAAAAACTAAAACCTATTTTCTTATGTCAGAAAAGAAGCTCGCGGACATGAAAAAAAATGATGAATCCTTGTGTCTGTGCTTGACTATGGAGACGTCCTGTATCCTCCCACTGCTTATTCCACCTCGCAACAACTTGCCTTCTGTGCCCCGTATTTTATTAGCGGAAGTAAATAACAACCTCAAAAAGAAGTTTAAACAATTACCAACATTGGTATTTCTCCATCGTCCCTTCACTCAAATTTCTTTTAAGAATATAAATTCGCTGCCTGTTCAAGATGTTCAGAACCACAAACATTTCTTTCAGCAAACAAAGCTGCACGATCACACACACACACACGCACACGCACACACACACACACACACACACACACACGCTCTCACACACAATATGACCTTGCTGTAAAATCTGTGGGTCGGATTGTGTCCGACATGCCAACAGAGTTTTCTATTACAGTCTTGAAGCTGCAGCTTCAAATCCAGTCAGCTCAAGGACAGACATTTTTCAACTATTAAAAATGGTCAAAACTGACACACCATTACAATAAATTTGTAATAATTCCTGTGAAATTTGATTTCTTTCTTTTTTTTTTTTTTTGAAGTTGATAATGGCGGACTGTATTTCCCTGAGATTCATCCACGTCCGTGTTGGGATTAAAGCTCTCTGACTTTATTTGTAGCTGCAGTTACATCACTGTCCTCAACTGGCCTTTCACTGGATCACCCCGGGATGAAACTAGAGGGCCTCGAGTCATCAGCATGTGATGACTGTTTCTCTCCAGGTACTTTCCTCTTCTTTAAAAAGTATTTTGTAGATATAAGAATTAAACACTGAGGCACCTTTTTGGCAATTGTGATACAAAGATTGAGAAAGAGGAACCCATAAAACAGAACTGCATCTACTTCATCGTCTGCACGGCTCAAAGATAAATGCCTTTATAATGGCAAAAATATACCAATTAATTATTTCTGCCGCGGGTCAGCCTGTCATCTCCACCAGTCGCAGTAGTAAGTGGGCCCCGCCTGTCAAAACTGTCATTTCAGACAAAAAAAAAAGAAGCTGCGGGGTGGTTTTTGTATGGAGGTTCCTTTCGACAGTGTTTTTATTTTTTGAGAAAGTTTAGTTAACTTTCTGTTCCCTCATTTCCTGATGCTCTCAGTCCCTTCATCTCTCACCCCCATTTCCCCAATCTCATTACAGCGCCTCACTGTCACTTTCTATCTCACTTACCGCTCCCCGTTTTTGACACTTTCCTCTCCCAAACTCTCAACCATTACATGACATTACATTTCATTTAGCTGACGCTTTTATCCAAAGCGACTTAAAATAAGTACATTTCAACCACGAGGGTACAAATTCTGAACAACAACAATCAAGAAAATACAATTTTCTTCCAGAAAGCCAAACTACAAAGTGCTATCAGTAAGTGCCATTTTAAGCGCTACTAAAGTTCTCCTATTCAAGGTGAAGTCTGAAGAGGTGTGTTTTTAGTTTGCGGCGGAAAATGTACAGAGTTTCCGCTGTCCTGATGTCGGCGGGGAGCTCATTCCACCATTTAGGAGCCAGGACAGAAAACAGTCGTGATTTTATCTCCCTGCCTCCGTCTCTCTTTATGTAACTCGGTGGAGACGCCTCTTTCTCCAGCTCACTCATATTTCCCTGCTTTCTCTCCCCATATTTAATCTTCTCCATCTATCTCTTGGTCTTTCGTGCGCTCAAACTGAGGAGTGAAAAGGCGCTTCGGGCTTCGTGTTTGTGTGCGATTGGTTAAAGAGTCCAGTGGCAGGCGAGCAGCTGAGGCACATGTGTCAGCGTGTTGTGAGACGATTTCCAAACACGGACGACAGGCAGCTACACGTTTGGCACGATACCCGGCTGAACCCGTGCGACTCTCCTTTGGAAAAGGAACTTTTGACATGTTGTCCTCCCCTCACGGGAAGCGGAAATATTTATCTGGATGACAAACGTAGTCTGTTTTCACTGGCCGAGCGGGGGACATGTGAATGTTGTCGGGAACGAAGACGGCGGTCAGGAATGAAAGGCTTTCTTCCTTTGGCTTGTTAGTGTGCTGATAATGTTCCTTTTCCTGTTTATTACTTTTGATTTATTGCTTTATAATACTTCTACATGGCGTGTTTATAGTTTTAACAGCTACTTGCTGCAACCGCAGCAGATTGAATTAACCTTGGACACCACTTATCACAAGCCCGACAAATATGAATGCAAAAAACAACAGCGCTCAAGAAACAAGTAGGACTCAACGCACCTTAGGAAAATCAATCAGGCACTATCTATACGGGGCTCGTTAGTTGTAACCAACATGCTTATCCAAACGTAATTAATCATTTACTAATGTCATCAATGAGAACAATATCTTTTAGCAAGGTTGAGAGAAATCTTTTTTTGTTTGTTTTTTTGTAATAATGCTGTTATCACCTGGGAAAGCAGAATAAGGTTACACAGGCTTGTTCATCTCTTATTGTTTTCCAAATACTGTGTAACTTTATCTCGTCAGACCTCTGACAATGTTTAAAATATATATTTTTTTTTTATTGAGGCTGTACGATACGACGTGCTGTGACGGGAACATTCGGTCGCGTCGAGCGTCCACGTTCCCGTCGGAGGAAGCGTCTTGATAAGTTTTGTGGCCGCTGTTCATTAGTGCGCTTGGCTCGTCAAACACAAACGGTAATTTGCTGGAACGGGATCATTGACCTGACGTGATCCTTCCCCCCCAATACACTGATGAAATGTGCTAATAAAACACGCAACTCCCACTAACGGTGGGTGTCGTTCACCTCGCGCACCAGTCGGGAGTTTCCGAGTCCACGTGAGAATCAGCTAACACATCAAACATCTTCGTTTTCTTAAAATTTTCACGACTGGAATGGAAAGAGAAATAATTCAAACTGGCGTTTCACTGTCCTAATTAAATTCGGTTTTGGCTCAGTTTAAATGCCTCATAGTTTAGTGCACCACAGCGCGGCTAAAATCCACATGGAGCCACATGTTCATTCACCGCTTTACCTGCTTCCAATGTTTTACTTCTTAACTTCTTTAGAAAACCGTGTGGAAGAGACGGTTAAACGAGTATGAATCTACTTCACGGTCACTTCACTTAGCGAGTCTGATTCGTCCTTTTATAATTACACAAAAAGGCCGTCTCTCTTTCTGAAGTGCTTCATGCTCAACCACACCGGCGTGGTGGACCGGGTTCAACACCGAGTCCCAGGAGAAGATAAAGAAAGATCTGACAGCTGCAGAGCAAAAACACTCGGACTCGTTCCTTCTGCTCCATTGGCTATTCTCAAGTGCTGCTCCAACTGCTCCACAACAGCTTTGACTGACACAAAACGCTGCGTTCGGACTTCAAAGCCCCCCTCCCCCCGAGAATCTGGGCCAAATCGGATAAGTTTGCACTTCTACGCCGTTCAACTTTTCAATCTCATACTTTGAAGCTCACGCAGTCCGTGGGAGCCCCAGCGTTCAGGAAACTGGAGAGGAGAGCACTGAAAGCATCCTCCGGGGACCCCGGAGATAAGGAAGAGCTACAAAATGTGCTTTTTCAGTGAAAGAGAACAAGCAGCTCAAAGACGCACTGGTGACTCGGCACTTTGACTGACTTTGTAAAAGTGTCCGACTCGCGGCTGCCTTGAACGGGAAACTCCGACGGTTTGTCCGGATTCCCGCCGGGAGGAGAGTCGCTGCGGTGTCGACAGGAGGTCCAACAAGCAACGACCGCTGGAGCGTTTATGTCGGAGCATTTTAAAGTCACGTCATCACATCACAGTTAACTTACGATGTTAAAGTTCCTCTTTTGGCATCAATTAAAAAGTTTCTTTCTCAAAGTAGCTCAGATGTAACTTTACACCTTTGCCTTCATACAGTATGTGTGGATCTATGAATACGACCTATAAATATAAATAGCCCCCCCACCACCTATTGGTTTGTGAATTGCCATTTTAAAACCTCAAGTTCGGGTATTTTGCCCGACCTCCATTTTGCTATCTTGGATCCATCATGTGACAAAAGTGACGTTGAATCTGATGAGTTTAAAACAGCAGAGTTGCTTTTACTGTTTATGCCAACGTGGACTTCAGTCGGGAGTTCAGGGCCTCTGCACTGTAAACTGTAACTACGCACTGAAATCAGCAGCAGATATGAAACGCGGGGAGGTTATCATAATGTGATGTGAGGTTATATCAGTGACGCTTCTTTTCGGGTCACTAACACATCATAAACATTAACAATGGAAAAACACTTCCTTTGGTGAAAACCAATCCTGGTTTCAGTTGCGTTTCCTGTATGTAGAAGGCGTAGATTTATTTATCTAGCTGAAACATGCTGAGACATATCAAATATCATTATCGTCTGCGGTAATTCTTGGCTCTACAGTATGTTCAATTTCCACTGTTGGCACGTATTCGTAATGTTTATTTCTTTGGGTGCTGTCAGATGGCAGCTGGATGCCACATAGTCGGTTTTCAAACATCCTCAGTGGAAAGGAAAATGAAGAACAGTGAAATCAAAATGTGTCAAAACAAAAAAAAGAGAGAGAAGAAACTTGTTTCAAAGTACGGATGAAACTCAACAGATTGCGTTTGCCGTCGTGTTGTTTGATGCTTTGCTCAAAGCCGGGTGCTGTTTGCCTGAAAGACAACTCGTCATAATGACTGATGGTGCTGGGATGGGAGTTTGATCAACGGAGGAGGAGGAGGAGGAGGAGGGGGTTAAAACGCCGTTGACGACTCAAGGTGACGAGCTGCAAATGGCTGCTTTGAACAACAACAAAATGTACTCAAAGGTCAGTTCGGACCTGTAACTTATGTAACACCTCTACAACATTTGAGCAAAGTCTTAATCTGACTGAGAAACTGAGAAAGACATCATAAAACGATTGTCACCGTGATTGAAAAACTGTGTCAGCGTTTTTGCGTCTGACATGCCGTTGCGGTATCTTACGCGTACTCGTAGCAGCACGCCTCCCCTGCAGCCAACCACAGGTCACAAGTTACTTCTGTGGTATGTTTACCGTCTTGCCCAAGACACGCTGAATATTTCAAACAACTGTCACTTGAACGGCATGCAAGCAGGAAGAGCAGGAAGTTCTTCTCACGAACAAATACAACTTGTTATACGGAACAGGAGGAGGGGGCATGTTCATTCACAGGTTTTATTTTCTCGCCTACAAGCACGGACACACAACCACTTCATAAATTACACTTACTGACTCTTCTGGAGGTCTTTTGATCTTGATCCACTCCACCGACGGCCCCTTCACCTGAAGAAACCTGTGGAAGAGGTTCTTGAAGCCCTCGAAGTCTTTCTTGGACACCTGAAAAACACAAGGATTTTTTTTTTTTTTTTTTAAATTTTGAAACCCTTTTTTCATCACAGAAAGACAAGCTCAGCTTTGCAAAGTCACTAATATAGTTCTGCCCAAACAAAATCATAATTCACTTGAAAAAAAAAACTTAAACGCTAAAAACGCATCAATGGTCTCCAAGATTTCTCATCTGTGGGGCAAGAAACTGCCAGTAAAGCTGAAAAGTGGTTTCATTCAAACCATTAAACTTCCTTTTAATCTAGTTTCTACTCCTTCCTCTAAGTTTTACAACATCGGAGCTGGAAATCTAAACCCGTATTGCTGCATGCATCAATTGTCATAAACACAATATGAATATGGGTTTAGTCATCTGGAATTACAGAGAAACTTGAGATTCAACCTCTGGTTACATTTCCCCTATGTTTAGTTTGTAGCCTTGATATAAGAAGATATTCTTATTAATAAGAATATCCTATATGTACAATATACAGTGTGCTGTGCTGAGGAGAAAAAAAAGCAATAAAAAAACCCACGATTAATATCTTTAATGAAACAACTGCTCCAGTGAAATATGTACGACGTTTCCCACAGGGTGTGAATGTGCTGAGTGGTGCGCCCTGTGACCGTTGTGCAACTAGATACTCATACAGTTCAGAGGGGAAGACTGTGACCCGGGTTATTTTCACGCCACTCATGTTCTCTAAATGTCTCACACCCAGGCTCGTAATAGATAAGATAGCTCAGACAAGATCGTCTTTACGCAGCTACAGCGTTTAAACCGGATGATTTTATCTGCCCGAACTGGTTTTTAACCAACCTGAGTGTGTCAAGCCGAGTCCACGTACGTGAAACGCAAAAATCACACGACGACGTGGAAGCACGACGCAGAAAGCTGCTGGACACTTTCTACTATGTGGGAGCTAACTTGTTTGAAATCAGACGACATAACCGCATTTTCCAAGAGCTGGTTTTTATGAGATACTCATTTCATACCCCACGTTGTCACTTCCAATACTTTGTAGGTACAAGATGTATTCTACAGTGCTGTAGACTCGTAGCACGGATGCTTCAGTTTACATGTACTGAACTGACATCTTT
Organism: Brachyistius frenatus; assembly: GCF_029030835.1. NCBI lineage: Eukaryota > Metazoa > Chordata > Actinopteri > Embiotocidae > Brachyistius > Brachyistius frenatus. The sequence continues at coordinate 90,144 of NW_027210859.1, read as the reverse complement.
AAACAAGTCTATAATGGATGCGCGCACACACACACACACACACACACACACACACACACACACACACACACACACACACACACACACACACACACACACACACACACACACACACAGATAAAAGGGCTAGATGGGGGATGAAGTATGGAGTTGCTTTGGTGATTTATTTATAGAACCCTGACAGGACTTGCAACGGAGGTTTCTTTTACCTGGTTTTGCGTGTTGTTAGTTTTCATATGCTTTACATTAAAGAAGATGAAAAGGAGGAGGACGTATAAGGATCGCAGGGGAGGAAGGCATTCAAAATGCTCTTCGTGGTCATGAAAAATGTAATCGCTAATCCACATCTGTTTGTGCTCACTGTAAAGTACAAACGCTTTTTCTGTGAACACATTTGAAAGGATGTGTGAAGTACTGTGAAGTACTGTGAAGTACTGCGAAGTACTGTGCGTGACAGACACTCTCTTCTTTATTCAGGGGTTCATTCCATCTTTTGTCATTGCTTGCAATTAGTATTGGTTGCTGCCAAACTATGTGTGTTCACGCGAGTGTGTGTTGTTGTGTTCAGTCAAACCCTTTCGAGCTTCATCTCAAGGTCTGTGCTTGTTTAACAACAAAGGAAACTCAAGGTGAAAATTGATGAGTCAGTGAAGGGTTATTGCTGCTGTTCAGGAGGCCATTTGGCTTTGTCTCTTTTATTAATTTGCTGCTGTGGGCTGAAAGAAATGTCCAGTCCTAACACCGTTTTTTTTAAATTTTTTTAAATCAAACCTTCAGGGTCTCAGTTGGGGCTGGTTCTCTTCTCAGATGACGTGTTTTTATTATTATAGTTAAAAACCAAAAGCTCGCCAACTGCAAACTTCATGACGTACGTCGTGTCTGCAACACAAGTAGGTGGAACCCTCTTTGGCACCGAGCTACAGTATGTGTCACTTCAGTGTTTTCCCAGCACTAACACCCCACCCCCACCCTCCTCCACCCCTCTTAAATCATAACCAGATGGTCAGAGAGACGGCGACGGAGTTAGCGCACCTCTCTCTCGGCCCCCGTGGTGGTGTCCAGCAGCCGCTCCAGCTCGGCGTGCATGGAGCTCTCCAGCTGCTGCCGCATCATTTCCTGGAACTGAGCCATCCCTCCGTTGACCACGCCTCCTTTAGTCAGACCTGGACAGACCACATAGTGAAAGGGAGGACAGGGTTTTTACTCTTGACGCAACATGATTCAATTCTTACGACAGTGCGGATCCTCAGCGTGCTTCTCATCTCCGTCTATACTCATTTTAGGAATTTGCCTCGTCTGCCGCTGAACCGTATTTTTGTTGAGCTGAATGACCAAAAAAAAAAAAGAGAACTTGTATTTCTTTATGTCTTTAAAAGTAAACTGATTTTACTCAGGAAAGATCATCATAATCACAAATGGAATAGCGCAGAAAACTAAATCTGGAGCCGCAATGACTTACCATTTAATCGAATATTGTTTAATATTAGAAAATAAGTGAGGATTATGGAGATATGTTGATTAATTAGGTAACTTTCTAATTAAAATAGCACAATACTTGATGCTTCTGGGTTCTTAAATGTGACAATTCGCTGCTGTTTTCAGTCTTAGCTATTGCAAAAAATTATATATTTGTCTAATGCTCAGACACAACAAGACTACAGACGATGTCATCTTGATCTGTAGGATATTAGGATCTTCATTTATTTTTATTTTGATATTGCTTCTTGATTTCTTATACCAAATGATTAAAACATGAATTGACTTTTTTTTTTATCAACATGTGTATTTTCAGCAGCCTCGATCAAAAGGGAAACACCCGAGTGATTTATCACCAAAGCTTAGGAAAGACGTTTGTGAAAAATGCAGAAAATAAATCAAATGCTATCTGAGAGGGAGGTTCTCATTCTCATAACCAGCATTGACGTAACACCTCTGAGGTATTCGTGTTGAATTTTGGCCTCACTTCAGCTCCTACAAAATCCAAATGATGATGAACTGGAGCAACAGGATAAATAACACTGTAAACAGGTATATCTGTGACACCGAGGAGTTTCAGCATAGCTCACATTATGTAAAAATGACAACTTCAAGCTCATCGTGATATACTCTACAGGGTAAACAGTAAATCACTGCAGCACAGAAAAGGAGAATATCTTTTTTAGAAGGTTAGGAAACGGTGTTATTGACCAGTTCTCATGTTTATTTTTCAATAGCAAAATGTCCTGCTTTACTAACTTGGCTCCCTTGTTTCTACAAGGATTTGTTTTGGGTATCATATCAGAATTGGCCTCAAGTATCATGTAAAAATAAACAAAACAAAGCACTTTACAGTTCTGCAGTTACACAGCTGTTCCAACATGACATTCAAATTCTGACCAATTAAGACGGTTTGATGAAAGGACTAAAGTGGTGTAATTATCATACCTGTAAACGAAGCAGTTCTGATGCTAATTATGATTTTATAAGCAGGAGTTTTGGACTGAATAAAAAGCCTGTTTGATTCTCATGCATGTGTGAAATCAATGTTTGATGAAACTTCAATAGTTTGTTCATGAAAAATACCAAGTAAAAAAATGAATAAAACACCAGGCAGAAACATGCAGCCATAACATTAAAACCACAGACAGATGAAGGATAAAGTATAACAACAACCCAGCCAAAAATACGCCCTTCATGAAGATTATAATCAGTTGTTATTCAGTCTGATTGAAAGGTGTTGAATTACACTTGTAAGTGTTCCAAATATTTAATCAACCCAATTCATTTAAACGGTTGTGTGGCTGCCCTTAAAAGATGCAATATGTAAGATTGGTTCAAACAAATGAAAAATTAACTAAATTTATCCACAAAATGTAGAGAAATAACATAAGAATGCTACATCGTGAACTATCGGTTCTTTTTTTTTTTTGTCAATCCACGACTGAGTCCATGTAATCAAAATGTATAATCATCAGTTATAAAAAACAAAAACATAATAAAAACTCAAAACAACACCGTGACTCACTATCGCCCCCTAACGTACAAAGTGGTATTACCACACGGGACTTAAATCTTACATATTGCAGCTTTAAAATGTACAATAATAGAAGTAATATCGATGCATACTGTATGATAATGGACAAAACATGCCCCCATGCTATTTATGACAGAGCAGCCAGGTTGAACTATTTATTTGATAATGATTTCAAAATGAAAAGTGGACATGCGAGTTTGAGAGACGTTACGAGTCCTCATGAATTCAATGTGGCGAGTCGGACGACACTGGAAAGATTCCCCCGGGACATTTTCCCCCCCAGTGGTTTCGCCAAGTTGCAGAACTTGGCGCCCTGTAGCACCCCGTCAGAAACGACAACAGGAAACTAACCTTTCAGGTAAAATGTTTCAAGACAAATCCCAGGTCGCTGTGGATTGGCAGCTGATGGAAAAAGGAAGGATTTGTAGTTTACCAGCATCAAAGATTTCACAATCCCTGCACAAGGTTTTTTTTTGTTTAATGTGTGGACAAAACAGTACTATTTCAATACATTGCTTTCACTTTTTGTCAACAAGCGGACAAAAAGCAGATCCTGACTATGTGCTGAGACAGTAGAAGCTGTAAACCATTATGCTGTACTTCTCAATAAGTAATAGCTCTGTAGTTCATGGTTTAATCCATAACGTGCCACTGTGATTAAATCTGTTAAAGTCAGCTAAACTTTTGAAGATGTAACCAGCAGATGTGGAAACAAATTTCACCTCATCATTCATTTCAATTGTTTTACAAAATTGCAGTCGTCTCGGTTGACTCATCATCCGGCGGTACCGTTTGGTTTAAAGATCCAAAAACAAGCAACACAAGAGGGTCGGTTTGTCCTGGAACGGCTGAGCGCCGCGTTGACGGCTTTAACTTTCTAAGTTACAGCTGCTTATTAGACAGCACGGACCGTTTATATAACCGGAAATGTTCAGTGATTAAAAAGAAGTGTCATTGATGAATTATAATCCAGCAGAGTTGAAACAAAACCAGAGAATAAACTGGAAAACTCAGACTGACTGAAGCATTGAAGACTGGTACTGTACAAAAGGAGAGAGCTACAATAATTAGTCACCGAATCAACAGCTGAACAGATAATTCATCATTAACAACTATTTCGATGACTGATTATTACTTTGAGGCACTTTGCAATGAAAAAACTGAATAATAAACTGAAAATCTTAAGTTGTCTAGTTGGGATAAAACGAGACAATTTAAACTGCAACTTCATCTTGGTGAAACACTGGTCGACATTTGTCACCATTTTCTGACAAATTAAAGACCCGGCAGCGAATCGAATAACTAACAACTTAATGGGTAATGGAAATAAAAGCTGGTCGCCGTCCTAAAGAAAACTGTCAAACATCAGAGGGAGTCAGTATTTGAAATTTTGACAGCTGTAAAACTGAGCAAGGTAGTCGCTTTATGATTGATTGTTCTGTATGTGGGGCAAAACTTACAAGGCTCTGCAAGTTGATTAAAATACAACTCTGAAATAAAGGGAAGCAGAAAACATTTTTAAAAAATGCCAGAAAGGTAGGGAAAAAAATAACTTAAAAAAAAAAAAAATCACATCAGGATATGTGATTGTCTCGGGAAAATATGTACCAGATGCTTTTAGTAAATGCAGAAAAAATAAAACAGGTATGGTCCTTTAAATCCACCCGAGATTATACTTAGAAGTATGTAATTTCCCTTTCTTTTTTAAAAAACATCTAAGGTCAAATGTAAAAATACCTTCTATGATAGGACTTACCTTCCACATAAAGTGCCATGTTTAAGCTGCCAAAGTAGGGACCAGTGCAGCAATAAATACGGTTAAATAATAAGATAAATCCAAAGCAGAGCAAAATGAACACGCTTCAATTGAGATATTCCAGCGAGCATTGACCGTGAAAACTGAGGTGCCAGTGACCATACATGAAAATGAGTACCAAAAAACAGAAAAAGTTTCCTTGAGGTATCCCCAAGAGCTCATTCATCTAAGAGGTGCACCAGGTTTTTCCTTTAAAAAAAAAAAAAAAAAAAGGAGGTGCATTCACCACTGAAGCTCCGGAGGATGAGACATCATGTGGAGGGGGGGGGGGAGAGGAGGAGGAGGAGGAGGAGGAGAAAAAACACGAGAAAAACAAAAAAAACAAAGACAAATTCATCTGATTTTCACGTCTCTCTCTGGACGAAAGCCAAGCGTCGTCCCCTGAACATGGACGCTGCAGCCGATCTGGGCTGGATCTTTGTACGGCTCCGCGTTAGTCCGCCTCTCGGTACTGTAAACCACGTCACAAACCTCTCGGCTTGTGACTCCCAACCTCTGGTCACAGTTTTTTCCACCGCCTCCCTCCTCCTCCTCCTCCTCCTCCTCCTCCCCTCCAGTTTTTTATTACCTTATTGCCAACAGACTCTGGGATTTATACCACGGTCCACTCAAGACACCGCGTCAATTATTAAACCGGGCGGGATGAACACCAGTGACTCCTGGTCCGTGAACGCCACACGGGGGTGTAGGTGATAGGTGGTGGTGGGTGGTGGTGATGGGGGGGGGGGAGGCAGCTAACAGCTAACCTGAAGACACCAACCCTCCGCGGCCGGAGTTGAGTGGTGGTTGTCGAAAGGTGAAGGGATAAAATAAAATAAAAATAAATTAAAAAAAACCCCGCCGTTTTCTTACTGTGTGACTGAAGGATGCTGGCGGAGGACCAGTCGCCGGGGCCGGGGCCGGGGTCGGGGTCGGGGCCGGCCTGGACCTGGAGGTCTGGAGGATCACAGCGATCCGGGACAGGAGGCAACGCTGGAGGAGGGAGGAGGAGGGGGGGAGGGGACACTCAAAATATGTTTCTTATTGTTTTTTTTTAACCCACTGTCACGTTAAAACACCCACTCCCCCCTCTTTCGACGTCCCTTAATGAAAAACACCGTAAAAGGGTAAAAAATAAAAAATAAAAGTGAAGAACTTACAAAGACGAGGAGATAGTTTGGAAGATATCTCACTCAAGGGGGGCGAATGGAAACGTTTGCGAGAGGATGTCAGCCAATGAAAACGCTGCTTTTTTGTATGACGCAGCCTCGGCAGCCAATAGAATTCTGCGACGTGCAGCGTACGGGTTTCTGGCAATTCCGGGGTGGAAGAATGCTCGAAATGTTTTGGGGGTTAAAAAAACATAAATATAAATAATAATTAAAAAAAAAAGATCCCGGTAAAAGAGGCCGTGTTTTCTCACCGATTTGTGCGTTTGCAGAATATCTTTTAAATACGGGTAAATATTTCTAAGTATATCCACATGTTGTAATGAGTAAACCGGCTGATTCCTCTGGACACACCGGTTCTACCTCATTAATGTTGGACTGGTGAGTCATATTTGGTCAATTTGACCTCTTCAATCATTAACTATTTCTCAACAATGGCACATTGTGAATTTAATCAATTGCAGATGTTACGTAATCAACCCTGACGCTGCTGGGAAAGGGAGAAAAAAATTAATAAATGAGGAAATACTGCCCCTGTCTGGAGAAACTGTCAAATCACTCAATCTTACACAACTGTGTTTTCTTTTCTTTTTTTATAGTGTATTGATTGTATTTTTAAGTGCAGCTCAGACCGAGACAAATTTTCTCATAAGCAGGAGTGTTTTCTGTCGTTCAATCACGACTAAAACCCAATTTAGATTCACCAATTCACCAAACATGGAGAGCGTGTAGGGCTGGGTGATATATACGTGTTATATCAGTGAATTTAATTTTAATATTTTGATATTGCCTTATTGTCTTTTATCCGTTTCAAAGGCTGCATAACAGTAAAGGGCTGTCATTTTGTAAAATAACCATTCTGTTCTAGCTTTTCTATTATTTGATTTTACCCGCTTAGTCATTACTGATGATTATTTATCAAAGCGAAAAAAAAAAGAAAAGTGAAATTTAAAACCATCAAGAAACACAACCACATTGTTTTTAGTTTTTATTGTTTTAAGCTTTAAAGTCATCCATTCCCGTGTTTTTAAGGACTTGGTGCATCACTGATTTTACAAGTTGGTAACAACCATCCACTCACTTACCCACAGAGAAAAAAAAAAAATATTGGAAAATAGTTAGTAACAAATTCGGTGGACTTTCAGTTTATACTAAATACTTAAAGTGGAGTTATACTTATGTTGGTTTTGACCTAACAATCATTTGTAGCCAAAGTGAACCTCGATACTTCCTTTTGTGAATACGTTTGGCTACGCAGCACGCCATCGCAACGCACAAGTATAAATCCAACTTCACACTCATAAACACGGACTCGTTCTCTCACACACACACACAGTGATGCAGGAGTTCCTGGAGTGCTTTATCACAACCGAGCGTCTGGAGCTTTGGGGCTGTCTAAGTGTTGCTGGGGCGGCCCTGAGGAGTCTAGTCATACTCCCAGGAAAGACACGGCTGTGTCCCTCTCCTCCAGCAGCTCTGCTGCTGTGGCGTCCATCTTCGTTCGGGAAAAGTCGTTGACGGCGAGACCTTCCACGATCTTCCAGGACTTGTTCTGAGGGAAAGAGGGCACCTTGTTCAGTTTTGTATTTTGGAGAGACACACAGTTGATAAAAAAAAAAAAAAATCCTCTAAGCGTTATTCTCTCCAGTTTAATCAAAGTCAAATCTTTACTTGACAAAATATCCACTGATGAAGGCGTCTATTTTCTGAAACCACAGTGAGTTCATTGTTTCATACTTTCAGGACAAACAAAATGCAGTTTATTACAAGCCAACAGCTGTAATTGAAAACATACTGTAGGCTCGAACACAATGTTAGACCAGTCTTACTTGGATCTGGACAGGGAATGAGTAGATGAGGTCTTCTGGGACTCCATAGGAGTTGCCAGAGGAGTAAACACCCATGGAGGAGAACTCGCCCTAAAAACAAACACAAAAGAGGAGAAACTGGTTCAAAAACAACATGTCAAATACAATGCAGCTTATTCCAGATACAATAACTCGTCATCGCCAATGTAAAAAGTTAAATAAACTTCACGGAGCCAAATGTAATCCGTCAGAAATCAAAGTAACAAAACAGGACTTTTACTTTCTTTCACCATTAAGAATATCAGGGAAGTAAATACATGGACGGACTTTAACTGTATTGTTAGCCACAAACTTCTGCGACCAGATGCATAAAAGTCAGCGGAAACTAAAACCCTCAAAAGAAATATGCTCATAGACTCGTGAAATGATGTGAAACGACCCGATTTTAAACTTGCAGTTAGCCACAAGGAAATATCGGCTCACTTTCCACTCAACAAGTTTCTTAATAACAACAACAACAACAACAACAAAAAAAGCCAAATTTTAACCTCATTGTTCAATGTAAAAAAAATAGAAATACATAAAAGGCTCGGTTATCATAACTTCATTTGCGAGGTGTGTTGATTGCAATAAATTATCTGCAGTACCAACGACAACAAAGTGAGAATTAATAGTTTTACGCATGCGGCCTGCGCTATTATTACAGCTGCGTCTCGCCACAACACGGCTACGAGCTGACGTTCCCGACGTGTAACAGCCGCAACACTAAATGAACGTGGCGTTTACCTCGGGGGTGCCGGACCAGATGTCTCTCATGTGGTCACAGATGGCCTTGGCTGCAGACATGGCGCTGGAGAGCTTCCTGGCCTTGATGACAGCGGCGCCCCTCTGCTGCACCGTCTGTCGGATAAGAACAGGGAACGGTTTAATGAGAACGCAGCGGCAGGTCCAGTGTGAGCAGGAGAACTGAAGCGTATAAAAATGACAGTTTAGAGACAGTTCACTCACTGCAACGTCTGTGTTGAGGCGTGCAGGTAGCTTTGGCCTCGTTTGTCACCAATTGGGAGTTCGAGGATAAATTATGTGCAGCCGTTATCTCTGGAGTTTTGTCTGTGGTGCTCAAAGCACCAAAATAACGACCGGATTTTGAAAAAACTAAACCGCAAACAATTAGTAATTTTCCCTCCTGTGACCAAAACGTGTGTTAAAAAGGCCAACACAGCTCTCACATTGACTATTTAGACAATAAATTGTCCTTAAAACGTGATCGTATTTCCATGTCATCTATGATTTTGCTCTTTACTTTAGTCAAATGTTTGTTATAATTTAGCTTTGAGCTCGTAATCGTCAACTCACCGCGATGAAATCGCCTTTGAGCCAGCCGTCGTCCTTGACGGCGTCGAAGCAGGCGAGCTCGCTGCCGGACATGTTGACCAAGCAGTGGTGCACGTCTGGGTACTGGGTGGACGAGTGGTTGCCCCAGATGATCACGTTCCTCACATGTGTGGCAGGAACGCCGCAGCGCATCGCCACCTACGGGACGGAGAGTAAATTCAGCTTTCACGGAAATGGAAAACGGACTTTGGAGTTTAGCGTGTGAAGAGGAGAGCTTAAAAAAAAGGACTGAACCTGAGAGCGAGCCCTGTTGTGGTCCAGACGGGTCAGGCAGGAGAAGTTCTCTTTGGGGATGGAGGGAGCAGACTTGGCTGCGATCAGACAGTTGGTGTTGGCGGGGTTTCCCACAACCAGCACCTGGAAACGCACAAACACTTTCCCGTTGGAGAACATGTTTACATCTTCGGCAGAAGAACAACAGTTCAGCCTGCAACAAGCAGTGAAAGGAAATGTGCATGTCGTTACCTTGACGGTCTTCTTGGCGTACTTCTCCAGGGCGGCCCCCTGGCTCTTGAAGATGGCCACGTTGGCTTTGAGCAGGTCCTTCCTCTCCATGCCGTCCCTCCTGGGCATGGAGCCCACCAAGATGGCTGCGTCCAGGTCCTTGAAGGCCACCTCCTCCTTGTCAGTGGGGATGATATCTGTGGAGACGGAAAACGAATCACTGTTGTGATTTCATTCCCCGTTTGGTTCCTTGACAGTTTTTTTTTTTTTTAAATCACCAAAACTACAGAAGGTTTTTAATTTATAAAGCAGTGGATTTCACCAACTTTACCACCTAAACAGATGTTCTGGTTTTTTTTTTTGTTGTTTTTTTAAAATCAAGTCAGTGTACTGTAAGTGCTAAACAATCCTTTGTGTACATAGTAAACTCATATATTGTCTTTTGGCAGTCGGCCTTCCTGATAACATCACTACGATACTTTAAATTTAAATAACTCCAAACCAAACTTTATGAATATTTTCCCATCCTTTCTAAAATCATACACGCATACGATGTTGGAGAAAACGTATTTAGGACGTTTCCCCTCGTGTGAGCGGTTTTGTGATTGGCCGGGCCCATCTCGGTGCACGGAGCGTTGTCTTTGCACCACAGTTGGTTAATACGGGGGCCTCTCACAGCCCCCCGTCCAAACAAAGCAAAGGACGGCACCATTTCAAAGGAAAAATTCCAGGTCACAATGGAGATGGCACATAATGGCGCCTCACGACTGACGGCATAACAGCCAAAAAAAAAAGAAAACCGGTAGAAACCGGCGTCCATATTCATCAAGTGTCTCAGAAAACGAAACTAAAAACATGCAGAAATTCTGTCGCGTGTTTGGTCCTCGGAGTAAAAGAAGTTTTCAACGATATCGATTAATAAAAAATAAAAAATCCTGTATTTACAAAACTGCATGCAAATCTAAAGCACTTTAAATCAAATGGCATTTAAAGCCTCCAGAAACCTATAAAACACGCACGGAGACCTTTTCCACGATGGTGACACGCGCTTATTTTTATTTGTGTTTTGTCACGGCATTAAGCGATTACCTCTCAGAAGTGGGAGGGCACAGTCCTGCAGCTCCATGACAACGCCCTCCAGGACCGGCAGCATCGGGGTGATGTCCAAAAGGAGCAAGACGATTGGCTGGTAGAAGAAGACGGGAAGAGAACGTAGGGTGGGGGGGGGGGTCACGCAATACGATGAATGAAATGTGCTGGACTGAATTCAAATGCATTCAGATAATAATTCCTGTGACATGTCAGCGGGAGACTTAGTCGTCTCCGGGACAAAGCGCGAGGACCTAATGCGGCTCACGGACGTCGGCGCGTGCCAAATGGATCAGGTGGTTTTAAAGTTGGCCCTAAGTCTCTTGGACCGAGATCCATTTCACCGACTTCAAGGACAATCCCGGTTTGTCCCAAGGCCACACGAACGAACCGGTGCGTTCTGATTAATTCCCACAGGTGCAACATCTGTTCAACCCCTCTAATTAAAAGGATTTGAGTGCCTTAAGAAAGCGAGACAAAAGGCCGTCCTTACCTGATCTTTGCCAAAGACATCTCCTTTGGCGATGCTGAACAGCAGGGAATAGGCGATCTGCCCGGCAGCGCCGGTCACCAGAACTTTAATAGGCTCAGACTGCAAGACACAAAAGCAAAGACAGTTAACGCCACTAATGTTGATTTAATATTGAGAGGACAGGTGGGAAAGTGTCCCAACGCATGTGGGCCGGGTGTCCATTCTTGTCTGCAGGATTTACTAAAAGCAAAAGGGGGTCAGTTCAAAAATAGACCCTCTGCCCTCCACGTAGGACTCGGTGTTACGTAACAAACCAGGATATACTTAGCGTATCCAAGTTCATCGCCATCTTTACCTTTCACTCAACGACATTCATTTAACCCCTTCAAAAATAAATAAATAAATAAATAAATAAAACACAAAGCTATCGAAGCAGCAAATTACAAAAGTGCAACACTAATAATACAAGTGGCATTTAAAATAAAAGAAACGTGTAAGTGCTCGTTTTTTGTTTTGTTTATTATTATTATTATTATTATTATTTAATACGACGAGTATCGTTTAAAAAAAAAAAATAAATAAATAAAAAAGCAATAACGCCAATAACTTTAACTAAGTTTGGATAAGTTAGTGAACTTCCTGTCGGATCAGCTGGACTGACGGCGGGTCACAAAGGCATTGCGGAAAAACACCACCCGACATGTTTGCTGGCTGTACTCACCATACTGACACGGTGTCCCGGGACGCTGCTGTCGCTCCCCACTCGTCCCGTGAAGCCGCAGCTCGCTCCTATTTAACGCCGTCGGTTCATCGCGACACTTGGAACCGACGGACGGCAGACGGAGGGGTTTGTGGGTAATTGTAGTTTTTTTTTTTTTTTACATCGTTTCTGTAGTTCATCGTCAAAAACGAAGAAACGAGTCTCGAAAAAAAAAAAAAAGATGAAATTAACATGAACGCGTTTACCTATCGGGTACAAAAACCCAACACCGGATATGAATTTGCATCGCTGGTTTTTGTGTACCACGCTCCTACGGCGGTGCTAGTTAGCATTAGCCTTTTTTTTTTTTTTTTTTTTTTTGCAGTTGCTTAGCGACCTGATTCCAGCCAGCTGGCTAGCTAAGCGAGCTAAGCAAACGACGCTCGTCGGGTTAACTTCAGCTTCGCTTCTCGTCATGAAGATCAACAAACGACCGATTTATTAAGCGTAGTTAAGTTTCTACAAGTTATCCTCACGAGATGAAACGTGTTAAATATAAACCTCTACCGTGGCGTTATCAAACCTGGACGGAAGCAGAGCAACTCGGTGATGTTTACGCTGAAAAGCACGTGTTAACTTATTAAGTTATAATAATAATAATAATAATAATAATAAGAAAGAAAAACGACGACAAAACACTGAAGAAGCAGCAAGAACAACTTTTAACTAAAGGTAAGTTGATGACAGTCAAACTGACTTATTACTGCCTTTGGTTTCACTTGAGTGTTTGATTGACTCTTAAACTTTTATTTATTTGATTTAAAAGTCATCAAATATCAGACAGTCTTTGTTTCTCAGAAGCAATAAGGGACAACAGGGTGAAGCAGACTAATAAGTGAAAGATTGCCCATCTCTCTTTATTCTGTTGTTAAATTGTTATTATTATTATTATTATTTTAACAGGATTTATTACGAGTTTTATCTGTTTGCAAATCTGTCTCTTCCTCTGTGGTTCTTTATGGAAAAGAAACGTAAAGTGTTTATTTTTACTATCATGTTTTAAGAGCAGTTGTTATCTGAGCCTGGTCATCAATATTTCACAATCTCATTACAGGCTCATTACATGACCTGAACAAAACGCAGAGGAGATGGTGTTACACACCGGCTGGCATCAGACTGTGATCTTATAACTAGTCACTGGTTGAAACAGATTTTATTTATTTGTTTACTTTATCCTTCATAGATTCAGTCACTTGTGTGGACGCACAAATGAGTACAACTCTTGGGGTTATTCGGTGATTTTTAAATTGGCCTGAATGTGAGTATGAATGGTTGTCTGCGTTTCTGTGTTGAAACAGTTAAAAAATAAATAAATAACATGCATAGTGGTGGAAAATTGGAGTCTGTAGTGTCGTGACCTGTCTGGTTATCAGGGATCATGAGGACTGCTGACACGCTGTCTTACAAAATAAGATCATGATAACATCACAAATGTAAATAAACTAGATATAATTGATATCCCTGGGGCATTTTATACATTATATTGCAATAAAAGGATGATATAGGATTTGATGGAAAGTTGTTAATAAGTTTTTTGTTTTTTTTCTACTTCCACAAAAGTTTAATGACACACGTAAATGTTTTTAAGCCTCCTAGATGATAATTTGAGTTCAGTTTTTACTGACAGCGGGGTGGTGATAATACTGTTGTTAAAAGACAGTGTCTAGCTGTCTTATGTCATCCTAATATTTGTCCTCTCTCCCACTGTTCTGCCTCTAAACTAATGACACAAAATAAACTCCACCCGCCACCGATCCTCCATCCGAAGCCTCCAAAACCAGCCTTGCTTTTCATGCTCCCATCTGCCGGTGACGGGCGGCTGACACGGACACTTCCCTTCTCAAAAGGTTCTGTGTTTGAAGCCCGGATTCATCGCTGTTTGAAACAGCTGCCGCGGCCTGGCAGCGTTCCCCCGAGCTCCGGTTACGTTTTTTGGTTGTTTTTTTTTGCCCCTCTGCGTGGCGTGTGCTTGTGTCATGGGTGTCGGTACAGGACAGAGAGGTGCTCACAGCGATCTGTGGCAAAGCGCTGTTGTTTAATCACACTGTAGGTATATTAGATTAATTGGATTGGCCTTGAAATGTCTTCTTTTTAAAAAAAAATTATTTAATTGCCTGCTATTTCCAGACTAAGTAAGACGTTGTCCGCTGCCCAGATAGGTGAAGGACGAATGGCATCCTCCTAACAATGTTTTGCTTGCAGTTGTCTCATAACATTTAGTATCAGTTGAACATTACTTGTGTTTCGCTTTTTTTCTTTATGCGCTAAGCAACACAATCAGTTACCTTTTTAGGGGGAATTATGATAAAGTAATGGAATTTAAAAAGATTGTAAGACTATATTCTCATATTAACAGTATCAAGTGACGTTAGGTGATAATATGTCAGTGGTGTGTTTACTGTTTGCTGCGTTGCCCCAAAGTGACCAAAAGGAAATCAATTAATGCTGCAAAATTGACATCATTACGTTTTATTTTAATGATGACCTGTAAAAAAAAAACTGCAAAGATAATCTAGGAATAGTTTGCACAGAACAAAGAATGCTGCTGTAAGACTTGAACAAAACATAATTGTTAATATTTTAGTGTGCCATATTGAAAAATTATAATATTTAGTTTGAGGTAATGAAAAAGTTTCAGAGCTAAATACTAGAATTAATTCGCAAACTTGATCCCTTCGAAACCTTTTGTACCTTTTGACTGGTTGGTCCCGAGGAGTAAAAGTTTTTCTGTCCCGAAGTGTAGAAATGACGCCACCTGTCGCACGCAAAATATCAGGAATAAAAACATTAACGCCTGAGGGAAGATTAAAAGAAAACTGAACCGGAGGTTAATCTTTTATTTAAGCCTTTTGATTATGTTACACTTTATATTGGTATAGTCCTTGTGAAGTGCAGGGCCAGTTAAGTATTGATCACTCTCTTAACCTCTCTTTGTTGCTGCCGTGACATTACAAGACTGACACTGACGGAGCCCTGAATCTATATATAGATTTAAATGTGCCGCTCAACATCCGTATTGATGAATCTGGTGGAAAACATGCTGGTATTTGAGTTTGTCCGCTGTTCCCCTGTCGTACTTCTGTTTTAGCTGCTTAAAGATGACGTCATTCTGCGTTTTTAAGAGCCCACACGGAGCTTCATATCTGGGATTGACTTTGCTGATGTCGGGCAACCCTCAGTCTGTCCGCAATATTGTTTGTTATCAAGATATTCATCTGCCTTTTGTGCACTTTTGAATCCGTTGAACCTACGTACCCACCGAAAAATCAGCTGAAACCCCCTCAAGTTTGAAATGAAAACAACATGTGGCAGTTGCGAACGTGCACATTTGGAGGAGTCTGCTGTTGCTGTTATTTGACAAGCCTGACTCCGATGTTTAGTTTCTTCTCCGCAGTCAAGTTGACATGAGGGGATTAGGCATACTTTGTCTTTGTAAGAAAGGAAATCAGAATGCAACCAAAAACAGCAGCGGCACACACGATAATATCTGGTGCCAGTTTGCACACAGGCCTGATCCTGTGTGTGTGTGTGTGTGTGTGTGTGTGTGTGTGTGTGTGTGTGTGTGTGTGTGTGTGTGTGTGTGTGTGTGTGTGTGTGTGTTGTGAAAACAATCGGCATTGTGGGTGTTTTGGAGCCCCACTGAAGCGAGGGTGGGGAGGCAAAGTTCACACGTGCACAAATCCTGAGCCGCACACACGCATATATATATACACACATATATATACACGCACTTGGGAGAGTGAGCGTGCTCGATGCCCGGCGATGCCTAGATTTTACACATGCACCCGTACGCCGTTACATACACCGTCACGCTCCGAGCTGGGAAAATCTTGAGAAAGTGCACGACGGCATGTCCTTTGTCCACTCCATCTCCTCCTCTTTTCTTTTTTTTTGTGTGTTTTTTTTTTTTTGTTCCCTCGTCTTTACACCTCCCTCATCTCCGCCCTGTGTGTCCTCTCCCACTTTATCTTCCCACTTATTCCGCTCCTCCACTTGTCCCTGCAGAGTGCACCTGAGTGACCCTGTTACGTCGGCAGCCGGGAGGCAGATAGCCGGCACACCCGCCGGCCTCAATATCGCCCTCTTATCTGCCTTGCTGGACCAAATAGCCCTCGCAGTGTACCAGCAGACACGGGGAGATAGCAGGTTGCATTCACACAAAGTGCATTCGCAAACAACACATACAATACAAAAAAAAAAAAAAAAACACAAAGCAGATAATTACATCATCGTCACTGCTATCTCCCATCACATTTAACTTCTGTATCCCTGTGCCATCACCTTTCACATTGGGGTTGTGTCTGTGTCTTCCAGTTCTCAGGTCAGCTGATGAGGCTTTAGATCAGGTGGAGCAGATGATTATTGTGCCTTTGTTATCTACACTATAATGCAGACAGTAGCTGTGTTGTTTAAAATGAACCCCGTGGCCCCGTCCTGTCGTTTGCTTGTAATTCGCAGTAACCGTGATAATGCACTAGGTGTCAGTATACGGCTGTAGGTAACCAGTCGCTTCCAGGCTGTCACTTCTCCTGGCACTTGGACAGGGGTGGTTGATGGATTTGTATTAAAGACTCTGCAGAAGCACTTGTTGCTGCAGCTGTAGTCTTGCCTTTAAGAACTGGGATTATGACCAGACAGTTGTCAATTCAAAGACTCGTACTGAAATTGGATAACTATTTGACACTTTTTTTTTCTTCTTTTTTTTATTTGCTTTAACAAAAATGTTAATAGTACAGTTTAATACAAGACTGTACTTTTTGCGAGGCTAATCTCACTGCTATATAATAAATATGTATTTATATAAATCAATGGCTTTGGCTGGAGCATAATGCAGTAACATACGCCTCGAAAGCGTACAGACTGTTTCTATGACATCTATATAACATATCTCTTTTAAAACACAATTCGCAAAGTGATTGTGATACATGGAGATCATATTAAAAACCATCAGGAAAGAAATCATCCGTCTCATGAAAACCATTGTGTCGCCTTTTAAAAGGCTTTTCTATGATGATTCACACCAAAAAAATAGTCGTCAGGATCAGACTCTTTTTCGCCCAAATAGTTGCGTGTTGTGTTTTTTTTTATTTTTCCTTTTTATTTAGTTGCTATATGACTTAAGTTTAACCCAATAACTCATTTAATAAGCTAAACAGAACTGCGAACATCTTCTAAATACACCTTTGCAAAGCTGATAAATCATTAATTGTTTTGTTTTTTCTCCCAGAACAAGCTTGCAGATCCATCGAAGCTTTTATAATTGTGTGGTTTCGGCCCGTTTGGGCCTGGAGGTGTACGAATGTTTCCGATCGGCCTTATTAGGTCGTAGTCTGTCTCACTGTCTGTCTGCGAGTGAAACCGGAGAAGGACTTCGTTTCGAGCCAAGTGTTGGTGAAAAAAAAAAAAAAAAAAAAAAACACAGCCAAGCCCTCAATCAGAAAGAACACAGACCTCACTAACTAACTTCTTGGCACTGATGCAGAACTATTCAATTAAATCTCCTAATGTACACACACACACTGAGCCGTCCTCGGAGGTGCGTTTCCTCCTCCGATCGAGCCTCGACTCCTCTCCGCCACTCTCCCTCCCTCGTTCTCCCAGAGGTGTTTGCATAGGGAAATGGTCCGTGAAATGGATTTGATGGAATCAAACTCCATATTAAGACAAATACATATTTCACAGCAGTTGATGGACTGATTGATGGGGCTGCGTCTTCATTTCCTCTGTGCGTCACCGCCCGAAGGAGATCTTTATCAGAAGCGGTAACGTGAAGGGTCGTGGCTCGGCTTGTTTTCGGAGAGGTGACGTTCACCTGTCGTGTTGTGACTTTGAATGATTCTTGGTGGGAGTATCTGGGTGTCTTTAGCTCGTTTTTTTTTTTTTTTTTTTTTTTTTTGTCTTTCTACTGCACCTCTTCCCTAGTGGCCACCACTAGGGGGCACCAAATTGCCACATGTTGACATTCTGCATCAGACCTAGCTGAAAGCTCGCTCTCCTTTCCCCCCTTCGCCGTTGACAGCAACCGACACACTCGAAACTCACTGAAGGGTGACCAGAAATGCGGCAGCAACAGTGTCCTGGACGCACAGCCGGTCGATGTGGCGGCAGAGTCACATAGGAGAGGGTGGAATGTTTTTTTGTTGTTTTTTTTTTTTTTTTTTTTATATCAATGCAACTGTTGTTTTAACACAACAAGGCTGGCTGGAAAAAAACAAACAAAAAAAAAACATCCCAGCTCGCCCACTCGCACCACCTTTCATTAACTTCAAAACCCAAATCCATCCAACTGGACCGGTGACGGCAACTCGCTGCCGATGCTGGCGGTCACACCCCTCTGCACACCCATAATGGGCTGCGGCACAATTGGGGGCCACGTAACCGACAACATTCCTGGTCCTTCCAAGAGGCCGGTTGCCTGCAGGTTACCAGCCACGCCGCTCGTCCCTGTTTGTCTGCACTCTCTAAAAAAAAAGAAAAAAAAAAAGGAAAGAATGTTTTCCCCCCACAACATGGCTGTGTGGGGATTAAGGCCCATTCTGAGTGGCCCCGGGTCGTGCAGCAGATGTTAGCCAGGATAGCGCTCGTTGCCGTGCCGACAGCGAGCCGGCGGGATCGGCCCGCCCAGGCGACGTTAAGCCCACGTATGTGTTTTGGGGAGAGGAGGTGGGAGGTTTTTGGGGGGGGTGGGGGGGGTACACACAGAATGGCGGTGGGAAATTTGTCACAGTGGTCGCACGCTAATTCATCTACACTGTCCGCGATCGTCACCACGCACACGTACGTGGGACGCCGCAGAGCAGCACATGGCACGTTGAAACTGTGCGACTCCAGCACGGGACGTCCAGGCCCCTCGCTGGCTGGACGCTATTGTTAAAATATGTTCATTGATATATAATGAGGCGATATTTTTGTGCTGTATTCGCAGTCTAGTCGCACGTCATCGAATAGCTTCCTTGTGGAAACGACGGCCCTCCCAGGCTGATGTTTTACTGCCACGTGTTGTTTTAACTGCTGACGGGTAAAAGAAATACCATCGCACGCGGGAAAGGAGGAGAAATTCGTCAAAAAGGGCAAAAAAACCCAACTTAAAAAGCCGCTGTTCATATTTCTGACAGCCAGCTGTTGCTGTTTAACCTGCAAAAAAACCCACTGTGAACTTTATTTGAATTGTGGGCCTGGGGTTGTGCGGCCGTTTGATGTGAAAGACGAGCCCGGTCTCTTTACGTCAGCGGAGTCTGACTGCAGGGTGAATGTGTTTAACATGGGGCCCAGCGCAGGACCCTGTGGTACTCACAACCGTCGGGCTCAATGGGAAGAGGATACAGGGTCTGACAAGACATGACTTGACCCAGCAGCACAGGCAGAGCCCCACTATTGTCCTGCACACACAACAGAAATCAGGCTGGTAGAATTTCCCCTTCTGTGTGTGTGTGTGTGTGTGTGTGTGTGTGTGTGTGTGTGTGTGTGTGTGTGTGTGTGTGTGTGTGTGTGTGCGTGTGTGTGTCAAAGTGAAGTGAAGTGAAGATGGGACTTCTTGGCTTCTTGAGGGCAGAGCACAACACTGACAAACAGTGTGTCAGTGCGAGTGTGTGTTTTAAGTCAGCGCGCTCGTGTGTGTGTGTGTGTGTGTGTGTGTGTGTGTGTGTGTGTGTGTGTGTGTGTGTGTGTGTGTGTGTGTGCGTGATGGGGCACAGGCCATAATGACTACTCTCTGAGGGTGAGTGTTGGGTAGGGCACGGGTGTTTTCACGCACTGCTGGATGTTTGGGCTTTCTGACAGATGGAGAATAGCCAGATGTGTGTGTGTGTGTGTGTGTGTGTGTGTGTGTGTGTGTGTGTGTGTGTGTGTGTGTGTGTGTGTGTGTGTGTGTGTGTGTGTGTTTTTGTGCACACGGTTGTCTTATTTCGGGGGCTTCCATTCTGCTGATTTCAAACATCAGCAGCAGCTTGACTGACCCTTTACTGCAGGCGACAAATTATCAGACAGGAAGTACTCCACCCCCCCACCCCCCCCACCCCGACGCTCGAAGTGTGTCGGGAAGCTGTAGAGGAACAAAAGACTTTATTTCCTATTTTGCCAACTGTCTTTTCAAGCAAAGTGTTGCCGTGTATTTGTACGACTACGCCGCGTACCTGTCATGACAACCAGAGGGAAACTGGTTGTGTCTTCCTCATCTTCATCATGTGTCCAACGTCAAACTTATTGACTCTCTTATTGTGACTGAACGTGGAAAACAAGTCATGCAATGCCCGCGTATCTTTAAAAGTAAACGTACTTGAGCATGAGGTGAAAGTAAATATGAATTTGTTTGTGGTTTTCAGAGCCTTAAAAAAATGTGTTTCCATTTTTACTACTTTTAACCTTTTAAAAAGTCCCTATGAAAGCAGTTGACTTAACTGGGTTTCCTGCTATTAAGAAAAATCCAAAATTTGTCCCTAAACGGCAGCAAGAAAGGTTTCATTCAACTCGTAATTAGTTTTCTATTATCAAGTAAATTACATTTCATTAATAGTAAATTATACTTTGGGGATTTAACTGCATTGTCAACTGAATACCTTCAGGAGTTTTGATGGATGGTCAGACAAGTTAGGCCGTTTCATAACAATAATAATGCTGATTTTAGAAGAACATTTGATTATTGCGGTTGCCGTCGTAGAATTAGTTTTATTCCGTTGATTGTTTTTGCTTGTAGTCCCTGAATAGAACTTCGAAATAAATAAATAGAAAGTCCAAAACCCCACTGGCTCGCCTTGAGATCACACTAAATGTTTCTTTGACCCTGCAGTGATAAAGTATGACAGACAACTGCCAGGTAAAGTGAAGAGGAGCTGAGGGTAGATGCTCGAAAGGATTTTATTTCACCTTACAGACGGGAGAGTGCTTTGCAGCAAGAGGGGTGAGGCGGGGGAGCGAGGGGGGGGGAGGTGGCAGAGATATGACACCGGCGTCCATCTTCTGAGGTCACGGCAAAGAGAAGCGACCTCTCGGTCCGAGTGCCATCGACGTCCCACCACTCGGCGCCACGTCAACCTGTCAGAGGCGCCGATAGGCAGAAGGGAAGGCGCGTCCCGCCGAGAGGTGTCCGAGGTGTCATGGCCTCGTCTCCCAGGTGACAGACAGCGCGTGTGTGAGTGTGTGACGGGGAAATAAGACCGCTGAGAAGTCTAGGGGACGTTCGGCGTGACCTTTCGTTTTGCCGGGGTCCATCTCGCTCTGTGCATCTGACAACAACTTTAAAGGCCCCCTCGTCTTCCTGAGCCCCTGACAGGTGTGTGTGTGTGTGTGTGTGTGTGTGTGTGTGTGTGTGTGTGTGTGTGTGTGTGTGTGTGTGTGTGTGTGTGTGTGTGTGTGTGTGTGTGTGTGTGTGTTGCACAGCAGGAAAGCTTCAGCTAAGCTGTATGTGTCTATGTAGGTGCGTACAGACTCGAAAAATAGATCTCCAAGATGTTTTTGTCCCCAAACATTTTG
This sequence comes from Brachyistius frenatus, assembly GCF_029030835.1. NCBI lineage: Eukaryota > Metazoa > Chordata > Actinopteri > Embiotocidae > Brachyistius > Brachyistius frenatus. The sequence goes on along the minus strand of NW_027210859.1, from coordinate 68,731 downwards.
CCGCGATTTGTCGACGGCAACAAAACTATAAAAATATTTACGGGTTTGTCCTTTTAAATTTCGTATTTCATCGGAGTTAAATCAGTTGTGTAACGACTGCGCGAATGTGCTGCACACACCGAGTAAGTATTTGTGCACGGACTCTCGTTTGTTTTCATCGGTTTGAGCCTCGTGTTTTTGTGTTTTCATGCGTGTGTCCGCACCCATATGGACATATTTCATAATTTGTGTGTGTGTGTGTGTGTGTGTGTGTGTGTGTGTGTGTGTGTGTGTGTTAGTGTTTAGACGTGTGTTTGTGGTCAGGAGGTGAGGGGCAAACAACGGGGCACCGAACAGCTTATAAAAGAAGGAAAATCCAACAACATAAACAAAACCGCGGTCAGCGTGACACGCGTCACCTTCTCTGTGCTGGTGGGGAGGTTGGGGGGGGGGGGGGGGGTCAGACACCGGAGAGGCTCACGGTCCCAGAGAATCTCTTTTGAAGTCGGCATGCGATTGTGCCACTGGTTTGGAAGTATTGTCTTCCCTGGCCTGAGGCGCTGCTCCGGGGCAGATGCACCCGGCTTTTAGTGAAACACTCGCCGGGATTAGAGCCATTAGCTGAACAGAAGGTGAAGACAATCATCGCTGGTTGAGTGGAAACTCGTTTGAATGTTTAAATCTCAGATCGTTAAAACATTTCATCGGCTTAATCAAGTCGGCTGTCCGCCGCTTCTTTTTTTTTTTTTGCTGTTTGTCTTTTTCCCAACCAAATTTTGTGCCTAATCGAGATCTGATTGGACGGTCGTCCCCCCCTTCCCCCCAAAAAAACATCTCCTTTTTTCTCGCCGTCTTCCATTGCCACACCGTCTTAGTCATTACTGGTGCCGTGTTTGTGTTTCTGCTCCAGGCGTTGGGTAAATACCTCGGCTGGAGTAAGTTTTCCCACCTCCCTTCCCTCCATTACCTCCTCTAATGACGTTTACACATCTGCTTAGAAGAGCCTCCGCTCATCTCTCCGTCTCCTCGTGTCCGTCTTCCTCTCCCTCGCATGCACACACAAAGCACGGCGACAAACAGAGGCTGCGAGATTACGTTGAAGAATTACATTACTCTGCTAGTTGGCTGCTGACTTGATATCCTAATTTTAAATTGGGTAGTGTGCCACTCAGAAAACGCATGTGAATATACAATCTCCTTCGCAGTCGAACAACCACTAGAAGACGCACATTTTAGGAGTTCTGTGGAAAAACAACTATGTTTAAACACCAAAAAGACAGCTGTGTATCTGTACAAATAAATAATCTGCAAAGATTTTGAATAGGGCACCATATTGATTTTTTTTTTTTTTTTCAAGCAAAGTTGCACTTATTCTTTATTGGAGAAGATCTAAAGCTTTTTTTTTTGTCATAAAAATGGACTCTTTCAACTAGTCGACATGGCAGGAAAGACCACAGGAATACCTACCAGATTATTTTATATCAATAAATGTTCATTATTAATCATTGTTAAATGTTGAACTGTGAGGATGTGCTGATGGATTCTGGAGTCTATGTGTAAGTACAACCATTTGTCACTCTATCAGTTAAGTTTAATATTTAGTATAATAAAAGTTGACTTATCAAGTAAAGTAAAGATAGTTAACTTAATTTTCAGACTTTTTATAAACTAAACAATTAACAACAATATTCTGGCGAAAATAATTAGAAAACTAATCTATCACTTCTAGAAAAGTGTGTTTGGCAGTTATGATCCTCCCTCCACGTTTCCTTGGTATGTTTGTAGAATTTTAGTTTTTTGTTTGTGTTTAAGTCTAATTTTCTTTCTTGCTGCAGTGAGTTATTTCAGTTGGAGGCAAAAAAAAAAAAAAAAAATGTCCATCTTGTTGCGTCTCTCTAGACTCCTGAACTTTTCAACTCGTCACCTCCTCATGCCCTCCAAACCTGAACTGGTGTTTCAAGTGATCTCCTGTTTTTTTTTTTTTTCTGCACACACACACACACACACACACACACACACACACACACACACACACACACACACACACACACACACACACACACACACACACACACACACACACACACACACATACACATACCTGACAATGAGATTGCCCAGCAGTCATGTCACTCCGGATTCATTTTCCCACTGATTGACACGTCCTGCAAAACACACAGACACACACACACACATGCACATGCATACAGAGTGACTGTACCTGTCACCGCTCTTGAATAGTGTTACCTTTACCTCATTTTGTTCTGCCTGTCCATCACCTCTATTCTTCCCCTGCTGACAGCTCAATGGGCTCCTGTGTGTGTGTGTGTGTGTGTGTGTGTGTGTGTGTGTGTGTGTGTGTGTGTGTGTGTGTGTGTGTGTGTGTGTGTGTGTGTGTGTGTGTGTGAGAGAGAGAGAAGGTTTTCGGCCTGATGCCTGGCGCCACTTTGCCCATCTCCTCCACCGAACCCTCTCTTGTAGTGAGATACATTGTACTTGTAATTGTGTGTGTGTGTGTGTGTGTGTGTGTGTGTGTGTGTGTGTGTGTGTGAGAGAGAGAAAACGAGGTGTGTGCGTGTGCACGGTTAAGTGCACACACTGCCGCGAGGCCTCGCAGCACTTCCACTCCGGAGAACCAGGTCTTCACTTCGTCCGCTCTTTATCTGTTCTCAGCGGGTCGAGTTCAGTACCGCCTGAAGGTCCTCAACAAAACCACTGAAGCAGAGTGACTGAAAGACAGACAGACAGACAGACAGACAGACAGACAGACAGACAGACAGGACAGACAGACAGACAGACAGACAGACAGTCTGGACTGGGGAAGAATAGAAGTTGACTAAAACTCTGAGGCCCCATTAGTGACACCTAGAGGCTACAAAGTTCACTACACCCGCATGGTCGACCACAGAACTCTGCAGCAGGCCTGGTGTTGTTCCCATTGAAGGCTGACTGAACAAATCGTTGCTTAGCGGGAGGGATTAAGAACGGGGATAACTGAGGCTACGTAGCTAGCCTACATTCATAAACCAAGCAAAAGGCACAGACGAGGTTGTCCCACGGGAGTTTCTTTTAACTGCACGTACAGATTTATCTCCGAAATCAACATCGGCGCGCAAAACGGGTTCTACCAGCCGCTGCCACAAGTCGCTAGTGGCTGTTGAGATACCTTCTCCCAGACCAGTTTCTCCTGAAGGTGTTAACTGTTGTCCAGAAATTGTATTATTTGTACAAACGGTGGTGTAGAAATAAAAAAAATTAAAAAAATTAAAAACGGTGTGTAGGTGACGATCAATGATCAGAAATTACCACTAGTATAAAAAAAAAAAATCAAATGTATTTTCTGGAAATATTGTTCTCTGGTGCTATTATTGTTTTCACTTCATCATATCATTAAAATGAGAAGAACAATGTCAAAATTGCAAAGCTGCTCCGTGACTTAACTGCATCTGATGTGAAGTTGCGTCCGCATCCTCTCAGATTCATGGATTTTAGAAGTTACCAGGTTCCTGCTCACCAACATGGCTGAAAGTTCGAGCAGCAGCGCTGGTTGTTGCCTGATAAAACTCTTTAAAACACATTAATATGGAACGCATATTTTTAGATTCAGAGTGACTTAAACTCTCCAAGGATATCAATATCTCTCGTGTCCACTAATGACCAGAACCTGCATGAGAATTGTCCCAATTTTAAGTTTCCCTCGGTATCGATAGCCGTGTGCACATCCACGACTACATTCCAGAACAGAAACTACTTTTTGATAATTCATTGCACTTTTAATGGTGCTGATTTGCTCAAATCTGAAAAAATACAGGTTGTAGTCCGCAGCTTCACTCCCTGAATCCACAACATCGTTCAACTTCCTGTTTACATTCCCGTTGGTGACCGAAGTTCAAACACATAACTGATACAAATGACAAAAAACAATATTCGATTTGCAAAAACAATATCTTTTTTTTGTTTTGTTTTTTCATCATTTAAACTCCTTATTATGTTTACAGTGTGACAGACTGGTCCTTTATATTGATGATGTCTCAGGTCGTCTCCTGAGAGTTTGCACGAGACACTTTTATCTGTTTTCTCAGTGGTTCCATAATGTACATCAGAGTCCTCTCAGTGTTTGGATTCCTTGTTTTGTAACTCTTTCACTCCTCATTATGTCACTCTGTGTTCATTGGCATGTTGGTTTCACATTTTGTCCCCCCCTCTCTTTGCTCTGATATGACACCGGGAGCTCGATGGGACGTGTCCCTCCAGGACATGCTGACGATAAGCGCGCTTGTGCGAGTCTGTGTACATTGCTTCATATGTATGTAAATGTGTATATTTCCTCGGGTATGAAGAGATAGGAGAGCATGCATCATACTGTACGGCCCTTTCCGTGCTTACGTATACGCCTGTGTGCTGTTTGAGTTCACATATCAGGCTTTTTAGAGATTGGAGCTTGTGCCACGTCGGACTGATCTAAGTACCTGAGTGTGTTTACTGAATACATGAGTGCATGTGTTCATGCAGTTTGTGCCTGAGACTTGGCAGAAACTCCAAGCACCCCTCAGATTGGAAAAATATGCACTCACGATTACCCGGCGTTTACCCTACCTATCTCCCTCTGTGGGGGGGGGGGAGAGGGAGCGCTCTCTGCTCGGTCTATGTATGTGTTCCTCATGTTTTTTTGTTTTTTTTCCAAGTTTCTCTCCGAGAGCCAAAACAAGACCGGGCAGCAGCTGAGAGAGATAAAACTTGTGGCGGGGGGGGGAGGGGGGGGGTCGTCCAAAGATTTGAGACTTTGTCCTTTAAGAGAGACGAGACGGTAACGAGCGAGGTGCAAACTGCGAGAGAGAGAAAATCAGACGCTGAACTACTGTCCTGAGAGAGATGAGACAAAGAACGAGGAGGGTTGACAGAAAGAGAGAGTGAACGAGGGTCAGAAAGCTTAATGCATTTCTAATAGGAGGTACCTCAAAAAACATGGGAGACAAGAAAAGAGGGGAAGGAACAAAAAAGGCAAAGGACAAGTAGGCAGAGGGACGATAAGTGAAGGTACATGAGGAAAAAAGAAGAGGAAAAGGGAGGGGAAGACTGACAGATAAGTTTACCCAGAGCCGTGTGTGTGTGTGTGTGTGTGTGTGTGTGTGTGTGTGTGTGTGTGTGTGTGTGTGTGTGTGTGTGTGTGTGTGTGTGTGTGTGTGTGTGTGTGTGAAACGAGGCCGGGCTGTGATGGCCTTGTGTCAGTCACCCTATGGCAGCTCTTTAACCCTGTAATTTATCACATCACTCTTCTTGCGCTGATGGGACCACTGCGCCAGCTGACAGCACTGCCGTGTGTGTGTGTGTGTGTGTGTGTGTGTGTGTGTGTGTGTGTGAGAAACATGTGAAACATGTGAAGAGAGGAAGTTCACACCTGTGAGAGAGGATTCCTGAGACGTCAGTCAGTTTGGGACCGAAAACAAACCTTCGGGGACGGCGTCGGAGTCGTCGGCAGATTTTAACTCGTTTGTTTATGACCGTACCATTTTTAGCGAGGACATTTTTATTTTGGAAAAGAGAAAAACCTTTTTAATTCAGTCCGTGGTTGACGGCTGCAGTCACAAGTCAGTGAGAACTAATCTGCACTCAAAAGCTGACGTGTTTTACATTTGAAGACGTTATGAAAGCAAATGTAAAGGCCGATTAAAACTGATGCTGCGACTAGTTTTTTTTTCTAGTGTTTGTCGAAGCCTCATTTAGAGCACGAGGAGCACCTCATAATATCACACTATTTATAACCGGCACTAAAAGCTGTTTTTAATGCCTGATGCGAGAGGTTACCAACTTCCGTTTCTAGTGCAACCAGTCAAACGGCGTTAGCGTGCTTCATGTGCTAGCTCGACCAGCCAGTCCTCCTCCAACAGGTGCGGCACGTACAAGATGGAAAAGTCGGTGAGACTCGAACCCTGCGCGTTGTTTGCGTCGCACAAACATCCAGCTGCTGCAGCCGGACTCGGCCCGTCCACGTGTGCACTCGGAGCACGTATAGAACAAAAAGGAGAGAGATGTGTGATGGTGCCGCAGAGATCTGAGAAGAAGCTTTCGTTGTTTCTCTTTCAGTCGTGAAAAAAAACCAGTCGCAGGTAAATATTTGCTCAAAGTTCTGTCTCCGACTTTCTTCTTCTATCTCTATACACACACACACACACACACACACACACACACACACACACACACACACACACACACACACACACACACACACACACACACACACACACACACACACACACACACACACACACATACAGAGAGAGACATATCCAAGTGCACTCTTACAAAGACACTTTCTGTTGCTCTTTGCACATACACACACACACACACACACACACACACACACACACACACACACACACACACACACACACACACACACACACACACACACACACACACACACACACACACACACTCACACTCGGTAACCACCCAGAGGGGACAGTGAAAGAAGAGCAGAGAAAGAGATGCAGAGAGCAGACAAGGTCGTAGTTCCTGTGGACTGTCTTTGAAAGGGGAGTCGTATGTTTTCCCTCCCGTCCTTTGATGTTAAAGCAGTCTCTTTACCAGTGTAAAGACAGGGCACAATAACCTAGACTCTCTCCTCACCCCCCTCCTGTCCCCCTCCCCCTCCACCCACCCCCCACCTCTCCCTCAGTCAGCCCTCTGTACACCGACTGTACTCCCCCACAATGCTCTGCGGGGGGGACAGGTAACCCACGGCAACCTCAGCCAGAAATCAGAATGAGTGTGGCAGCTGTCCAGGACCTGTGCAGCATGCTGTGTGTGTGTGTGTGTGTGTGTGTGTGTGTGTGTGTGTGTGTGTGTGTGTGTGTGTGTGTGTGTGTGTGTGTGTGTGTGTGTGTGTGTGTGTGTGTGTGTGTGTGTGTATTTATTTGTACATGCCTCTGTGCCCGACTGTGTGCTTGTGAAGATTTGTGAGCATATCAGTCACTGTAAAACATGTGATGCCTGTTTTTAAAAAAAAACAAAAACAAAAACAAACGTATTTTAATATTTTATTGTGACGAATATAATAAAATTTTATGGATATATTAATGCTTTAAATTGTGCCATCGCGGAACAACGCTACGTATCATTTGAAGTGGCCTCTCAATCTCGTTCTTTGTGGAGAGTAAAGTGTGAAAATGTGTCCGTGCACGCAACTTGGTTTGTCTGCATTCTTTAAAAAGCCATTTGAGGTGATTCTCAGCGGTTGTCTGGGTGTTGCAATGATTCAGTGGTTTACATGCACGTGTACGACTGTGTTAAGTCATGAACAAATTCATGAATAGATCAAAGAGAAGGTGCAGCGTTAAAGCAGCCGCACGGGAGTAGCTAAACAAACAATGCAATTAGAGGGCGAAGTTCGGTACAATAATAAAATCCAGTATAAAATAAAGAATAAGTATTAGAAAAGAAAGTAGGGACTAGATGAACCCGTATCTATACTGTGTGATGAGTTTACCCTGTAAAATGGCAGTAATATAATTTCCTATAATACATTGTACATTAGTGCAAAGCAGGTGGATAACTAAAGAGCGGCACGGACCTCAGAGCGTTGGAATAGTACTCTAATATATAATCTCATGGCAAATAATTATACAAAAAAAAAAACTACATTCTGTCGTACAGCAAAAGCAAAAAACACAAATATGATATGAATATCATCCAAAAACTGGGACAATAAATAGAAAAAGAAACAAAACAAAAAAAGTCAATGACAGAACTTACATCTGCCCATCAACTCAAACCACATATCCAGACACATGTACAGTAAATATGTCTTTCCTGTACAATACAGAGACGTCGTGGGGGATTTCACAGGCGAAGTTAACGCAAGTTCTGGAGTAAATTGTTCAACTTTGTTTGACGGGGAATCTGGCAAACGTGCTGATCTTCAGCGACCGATTACCTCAGCACACACTCAACGTGGCCTCTCTCTGTCCTCACTTAATGTCTCCGTCTCGCCTGTTCAGATACGTAGACGCGGCAACACGTATCGTTCTCGTCCGGCAGATGCTCGTCCATTTCCCGCCTCATTTCCCGTATCTCCCTCAGCCTCCTTGTTTCTTCTATTCTGCCGTAAATTCCCTTGAGACCCCGACAGCGCCTCAGAACAAGGTCTCGAGAACTTTTAGGCTCGCCAGTCTGGCAATAGCTAAATGAAAGCTGGCTGAAATGAGGTTTTCCCTCCAAAAGGGCTGACTTCCTCCAAAAAAAAAAAAAAAGCTGGTTAGGAGGGGATGAAAGAATCCTCTTATGTCAGTAAACTCGTTACTCCGTCGCTGCCGTGCCACGCCAGCCCCGGCGTTTCCATGGCACCCGGTGTTATCTGCGTGTATTTTTGTTGGGACTTGTAGTTTTGGGGTGGGAGGGGGGTTGAGTGGCAAAATGAGATTCCCCCCACCCCCCCACCGCCCCTTAAAGATAAGAGAGAGTCTCCTCTCAGCGTTAATGAGAGCAAATAAGAGGCAGAGGAGATGGAGAGTGTTAACTGCACAGGCCAACACAGCGATACGGCTCCACCTGGTCTGTACAGAGATTGCATGTATGGGTATTATAAAGATTCGAATGCCAAACGCACGTGATACTTTTATTATGTAACATACATGTTGCGTGTAGTTACTCCCCGGCACTGGCCATAACTATAATTAACATGACGAGTAAGAGTGTCAGCAGCCGCGGTAGATGCAGCTGTAGTTCAACACCGGTTTATTGAAAGGACTTTTCCACATCTTTTTATTGCGTTTTGTTTTGGAGAATCCACACATGGAGGTCGCGAGCGTCGCCGCCCGTGACCTTGCGTCGGTGTCAGTCTGAGGTCACCTGCTACTCTTGTCTGTCCTCTTGCTTGTTTTTAATTTATTTCTTTTGATCGAAATGTGAATTTTACCCGAGTAGCTACGACTGATTCCACCTGACTCGTGATGCAGGTTAAATGGGTACAAGAAGCGCCGCTACAAAAGAGTATTATGTTGCAGCTCATTAGTCCTGTTTTCTTTACATAACACCCTGGACTGAATTATTATAAATACCATGACTACTACTGAGTGCCATAAAAAAAAAGGGAGTGCCATAAACTACAATACCACCGAGGGCCACTAGGCCTTGGCTCCAAAATGACTCCGGCTCCATAGACTCCCATTCAACTTCTCTCACGAAACACAAAGTCAATACATTTTTCCCACAAGTCATGATGGTGTCATTTGCTAAAGTCACTCCTTCTTATTAGTTTTCTTGCGGTCCATCTGAAAATAATCTGAATATCATGAATCAGATATTAAGACACAAAAAGGAGTGTATTTGGGGGCGGGTGTCTGTTTGATTGACAGGCCTTTGATGCAGTCAGGTTTCCACTATTGGGGGGTGGGGGGAAGGGGGTGTAATGTCGTTGGATTACCAATCAGATCTTTATTACTTGCTCCTCCTCGGCTCATCCAAATATGGTCACTTCTTGCTCCAGAATATAAAGATAGCCGAAAGGTCAAACTTGAGTCTTCGAAACGGCAGTTCACGAATCAAATCAAATGCGTCATTTCCTGTCCTCTCTCTCTACTGTCCTTAAATAAATATCAGTCTTTCTGATCTTTCTGATATTGCCCTTCTATGGTCTGATAGTAACTGTCAGTCTTCGCCAGCTGATCTGCAGGTTTAATTCGGGTGTCTACACGCATGCCATGTCTGCTGATGTCGTCTCATGGAGACGTTCACCTGTGGTGGTGTTTGGTCTGCCCTGCGTCTCATTGTTTGTCCTCTCCCCTCGTCCCCTCTCTACAGACTCGGGTTACGCTCCTCTGTCAGATGGCGTTCTGCCTGGCTGAGCTGCACTTGTGGTCCACCAAGAGCTCACTCCAAGTTAAAGGTACCACTTATCACCATGTTCAATCTCCCTCCCCTCTCATGAGCTCTTTTTTTTTTTTTCCTCCTCTCACTCCTCTCCATCTTGTTCTGGCTCTTTTCTGTCATCGCTCTCTTTGTTTTCACACCTTCTCCTCCCCACCTCACCGATATCTACTTCAACAATCTGGCTCTCGTTCAACATCAGTTCTCACCCCGTCAGTTTTCACTTTCTCAGACTTTCGACGTGTGTTTATTGCATTTAAATTTACATTCTCTTTGTTTAGTTTTTTTTTTTTTACCACGTTACAATATATTTATAGATTGTTTAAAATGTTGTATACACGCCGGTATGCTGTTGTTGACATTTCATTGCTTTATAGCTTTTTGTCTTTCCATCTGCAGAATGTCTTTGTATAAATCAGACTGTCACAGAAGAAAACTAATCAAAAACTAACAACAACAACAACAAAAAATCCTCTACCTGTGAGAAGACCTGCGAGCTTCCTTCACCTACACGCCTGTAAACTACCCGTAAACCCACCACCGGGTCTGCATTGAGAAAGTGCCAACCGCTGCTTCCTTGTCGGGCCGAGTGTGGTCTAAGTTCGACTCTTCTTGCGGTTCATGTGCGGCTCTCTGCTCGCCACCTATCAGTCCATCTCCTGTGGCAGACGGAAATGCTCTGTTTCTCAGTTTTCCTGTTTTCTCCTCCCTTCCACGCTGTCTTGTCTTTCACAGTCTGCTGAGCTTTGGAGGCAGATAGTGTCTCTCTGAGGCTGTGTGTGTGTGTGTGTGTGTGTGTGTGTGTGTGTGTGTGTGTGTGTGTGTGTGTGTGTGTGTGTGTGTGTGTGTGTGTGTGTGTGTGTGTGTGTGTGTGTGTGTGTGTGTGTGTGTGTGTGTGTGTGTGTGTGTGTGTACACACAAAGGTACAAGAGTATCCTAGGTGACGATGACATATCCTTATTTGTTTGTTTTTTCCCTGCTGTGTTTGTGTTTGTGTGTGTGTGTGTGTGTGTGTGTGTGTGTGTGTGTGTGTGTGTGTGTGTGTGTGTGTGTGTGTGTGTGTGTGTGTGTGTGTGTGTGTGTGTGTGTGTGTGTGTGTGTGTGTGTGTGTGCGTGCGTGCGTGCGTGTGTGTGTGTATGTCTTCCGCTATCTCGGGAAGAACGTGGATGGATACGTCTGAGGGAAAAGACCTGGTCGCTGAGGTGTGACGCTCTCTATCACCACCTTCCTTACATCATACACGTCCACCTCAAAAACAAAAAAATAGATTCATAAAAGCAGCATCTACAAAATACTAATAATGTTTACTTTACACAAATGTTGAGGTGTGTATGTTCTGCACGTGTTACTCATGCGTGTGCAGTTGCACACCGCAGCTCGCATGACTTTGAGTTACTGCGGTCGGGAAAAAGAGTATTAATTAATTTTACTGGCAGATTTTAAATGAAGATGCTGATTTGACCCTTTGACCTTTAGCTTCTTCTGCCAAATGATGTCATAAAAAGTTTTGGTGTTCTTTTGTTGACAGGTGGTTAAAAGTCAACTTTATTTCATATATTTGAGAATTTTTTTATTACCATGTGACCCAGGAATATTTGTATATTACAAATTATGCAGAATCAATCACAGTATTCTCTCCATTAACCTCCATTGTTCTGTGTGTGTTTACGCTGCGTTGACGATGACATCATGGATGTTCACCATTGACCTCCATATGTTGTGCTTCGTATGGTGGTTAAACATAATTAGTTGAAAGTGTGTTAATACGTAAAGACTGAGAGATGGACGTTTAATGATAAAGCTGGCGATATGTTTTTGTTCTTGTCTGCACAGTTTTTTGATGGGAACCGGTGATAGAAATACATATGGAGAAACAAACACCGGTGATTTGGAGAGCAGGAGGTGCATCTGTATAACCCCACACAGTGTGTGGTATGTGTGTTTGTGTTGTTTGCATGTCTGCCATCAGCTCTCCTGTTGTATTAGTGTGACCTGGCCTCAGGAGCAGCAGCAGCAGAGGCAGCAACAGTCGCGGAGCGATAAAGAAACGATGTGTTGTGCGAATCCAAGACTAGCTGCTTATGGTTTTGGGCCTGCAGGAATAACACTCACAAAAAAATATATAAAAGTCTCAGCTCAGCAGTTTGTATGTATGTGTGTGTATGTCTATCAGTGTGTGTATTTGTGCTTGTTGCGTGCTGTGTGTGTGTGTGTGTCGGTCAAATGTTTGGGTAGCTGTCCGCAGACTCGGCGTGTCTACTTTTTAAATGTATAGTGTGCATGTGTGTATATCAGAGTTTGTCCCTCAGGTGAGATGGGTTAAAGCACACTCCTGTCTTTATTAATACCCCTCAGACCCCCCCCCCCTCTCCGTTCTGGCTCGGACCCCCTCAGCCAACCCTCCCTCCTCTTTCTCATCCCTCCTTCTCCTCCTCCTCCTCCCTCACAGGGTCTTATCTAAACCGTGGTGCTGGCAGACGGGACAGGCCACTGGCTGATAGTGATTGTTTATCCCACGGTGCGAAATTGCTGATCTGTCTTCTGCTTTTTCCCTGACAGCTAGATGTTCATCTCTCTCTCTCTCTCTCTCTCTCTCTCTCTCTCTCTCTCTCTCTCTCTCTCTCTCTCTCTCTCTCCCTCTCCTGCCCCACAGATACAGATATTGGCACCTATCAGTACTACGATAAAGGAGAGCCAGGTAAATAGTGTTTATATTGGATGTGTGTTTGTGTTTAAGATAAGTTGCATTTGTCTTGTTTTTGGGAACGTATGGGATTTCCTCATATATAAAGAAGGGCTTTTTGCCGCCTGCTGACACACGGATTATTTGTTCCGGGCGTATTTCGGCGCCTTCCACCCGTTAACCACACATGCACTTAACCACACAGAGGCTATTAGCATGTAGGATTTACACCCTAAAGCCTTCTATACACATGCGCGCACACACACACACACACACACACACACACACACACACACACACACACACACACACACACACACACACACACACACACACACACACACACACACACACACACACACACACACACACATACGTGCAGGTTATTAGGCCTCCGTGGTTCTATCTCTTACACTCCCTGTGTTCCTGTTGACCCGGGGTCCAGCCACACAGCGATAGGAAAACTAAACTGTTGACTTTCTCCGAGATCACATAGCAAGAGGCCCCATGCAGTCCAGCCTCATATTGCCTGAGGCCAGAAGGCTTCCCTTACCATCAAGAAGTGCTCAAATCGCTCCCCCACCGTCACTGTAGCCTGGGGATGGACTCCCTTATCCTCTTTTTAATTTTCGTTTCTTTCCTGAGTGCGAATTTTGTTTTATTTAAAAAAATGATGAAAACGATGCATCTTTCAAGCATTTGGCAAATTTACACTGAATGGCCTGAGTTGTTGCCACAACAGTGGTTGTTGCTGTGGGTTGCCACATCTGGTCATGTCAAAGCCACGCCCATGAAATTTGACTCTAGTGAACAGGATTGTACACACTTCAGCACTCCACAGTTACATAAGATGATTTCAAATTACAACTGTTGGAAGTATGTAATGATCTACTCCTAAATTATAATCACAAACTACTATTACGGACAGCTCAGTGTGTCATGGACTGACATGTCTAAACTGTACGTGAAAGCAAAAGTGACTTTTTCCAACAACAGAGGAAGAACGGCTCGATAATTTTTTTCCACAGTTATTCAGACCCTTTTATCTATCTGTTCTTTACCTATCTTGACATTTATGAAAATGTACAAGGGAGTTTGAATTATTAAATTCATGCTGCCTCCTCTACATCCATCACAATGGATACTGTGTGTATTGCAAACGTTAAAAAAAGCAAACAGAAAAGCAGTTTATATTTTTAAATTTCAAGTAATTTTAATACTTTCCTTCTCTTTGGTTATTGAGGAGATGTTTTTTTAAACTTTTATTCAAGCCTGTGTTCACTTAAAAAAGTATGTTGTGGCTACTTGAGGGCAATGCAGCAATCTGAGTAAACACAACATCATTATCCCCTTATGAAGATATTATTGTGGACATGTAACAGACATGGAGCAACGTCAGCATCCATAGATAGGAGAGTTTATGTTTAAGTCCAATATTCACTCTTTAGCTATGTTTGAAAATGATGAGACCAGTGAGACTGAACCAAAACAAAAAAATATCTGGGGGACAGAAATCCAAAACGGTGAGCTGAAAGTCACTAAAATACTTGTTAAAGTTGAAAAGAGTCAGGTGATAGTTCACTCTCATCTTCTTTCACATGACACAAAAGTCACTTGGTCCATTATTAACAGATAATATTGATTTAGCAGCTTTCAGTCATGTGTTTTGTTTCTGTGATGTATTCAGGATCTTTAGGACATCGATATCTTTGTCCTATCAGCTGTGTGTTCTTCAGCGTGTCCTTCTCACCATCTGCATGTCTTTTCCTTGGTTCTGTGCCCGAATGTTTCTGCCTCTCTTTCATGGATTCCCTTCTCTTTGTCTCAGTTTTTTTTTTTTTTTTTCCCACCATGTATATCTTGTTCTCTCTCATTTTGTGTACAGTAAGTCTCCCTGTCTCGTCCCCGCTCTCTCTCATCATGGGGTTCTCTCCCTTCTCTCTCATCTGAGAAGCTGCCTTCTCTTTCATTCCAATCTTCAGTGGAGAGACGATGCTCTTGCTCCAAATCCTTTCATTTGGAGGATTACTAAAGTGTGGCTTGATATCAGAGTGGAGGGAGGAGAGGGGAAGAAAAGGGGGGGGGGGAGGGCAGGGGAAAAGTATCACAACATTTTCACACAGCGGTGTAACGATAGCTCAGGTCATGATTTGATTGTATATACAGTAGATTACACTGGATTTGTTTTCTATTTGTTTGGGACTCTGCGGCATTCAGCTTGAACAAATGAAACAAAAATGTGCGTCAGCGCTGCCAAACTGTGAAAAACTACATTTCAAAACAACAGACTTTGTAAATATTTGGCGTTTTAATATGTATAAAGATCTTTACTGCCCATGTGGCGCTGTAGGACCCTGAAAACATGGCTTCATATCTTTAGATATTTATATTAAACCACAAAAGCAACAATCCAATCAAAAGCATCATATTGAGGCCTCTTTAGCTATTCAAAAAAAAATCTGCTTCCTCAGAACTGCGTGGATGTGGTTTGATCATGTGTGGTTTGATCATGTGTGATTGATTGACAGTGACCGAACACGTCGTCGGATTCTGCTTCAGATGTTGTTAAACTCTGAGTGGTGCATCGAAGTACATAACATTACCTTTTTCTAAAGGACACCTGCCCACAGACTGTGTGTTCACGCAGGATTTAGTGAGGAGCCAATTAGACAACATCTCGTACTTTTTATCTATGTATTGTTGCCCCTTTTTTTTTTACATTTAGGACATGAACATTTGCTGCATAAAAGCTAAAACTTTGAATAAATTCTGTCCGTATCAGTGAGACTGATTAGTTCATTGATTGGTCTGGTCACTCTGGCATCTTTTGAGATCAAGTTAAGTGTCCATCTGTTTGTGGTATGTGTTTACTTTGATCCGTTAAATGTTACATCCACCTTCCCCCACTAGAGGGAGACCCAGGCTCATTGGAGCGGCTCCGGGGGTCCCCTGCAGCCAAAACCTCCCCCCACCCCCGAGCCCCGTTCATCCGGCCCCGGAGCAGGTGCCCATGTCTGGGCCTGTCTGGCCCTTCACCCCCTTATCTGATTAATACTACTAATCCTGGAGGTGTTCCTGCCTGCCAGAGAGGCCGGCCCCCAGACTGGCCACTTTCTTGCTCGGGGCGGCCAGGCCATGAGGCACGGTTATGGGTTGCACTTCGCCAACATGGCCTCTTGGAGCTAAGGGGACGTTTGAACTCCAGCTCCGTTTCCTGGTTCTGTTTATCTACATCATATAGACAGACCAGACTCATTTATATCATGTATGCTTTTATATACTCTATATATTACAATCTATCCCTTCATTTGGCCTCTTTCTCTCTCTCCCCCCACTCCCTCCAGCCACCTCCCTGGAGCATCACTACTACAATGAGAAACTCCAGTTCTGTGAAGGTAAGTTTGCAGCAGAGCAACTCAAAGAGCAAATTGAGACAATTTCATTCTTCGTATCCGCCCGCTTTGTGTGTGTTTGGACCCGAAGCGTCTCACCAGTGGATGACCATCTTCCAGGAATCACCGCCCCAGTCAGTCAACTGTCCTGCTTCCTCTGTTTGCTCTCTCCCTCCCTCTCTTCCACTCCCTCTCTCTGCTTTTCACCCAGTCGTGGAATACAAACACGCTTATCAGGAGACGAACACTCATCCCCCTGCCCTCGCCTCCCTCCTCTCTCTCTTGACCCCCCCCACACAACCACCACCACCACCACCCTTGCACCCTCATTTGCATGCATCTGTTTACCTCCTCTTCCCACTCGTTCTTAATAGAGAACCCCACTCCTTAATGGTTAGTTTCTGTAAAGATGAAAAGGGAAGACTGTAAGGAGCGATTGCACCACCTTGAAAACAGCAGTCCTTCCTTTTTTCTTTTCTTTTCTTTTTCCCACTGAACTTCACGTATATTCGAGGCCAGAAGCAGATGCATAAATTCAATTAGCTGGTTTGGGTTTTTGTGGGGTTTTTTTTCATATGCTGCCTTCCCTCTGTTTAACCACTCGAAATGGGGGGTGAGGGGGAAGGTGGGTGTGGGAGGGGGGGGGGAATTCAAATGAAGGGGGCCTTCGGTGTGGTACGTGTCGAGATATGTGCTGCTAACTGCGAGGTTGCATTTGGGAGATAACTCAAGAGTGCCGAAAGTCCTCACGATAAAATATTTGCTTCTCCTCAAGGATCAGTTTGTGTTTTGAAGGGACTTTTTTTTTTTGTTGTTGTTGCTTTCAGAAGTATATTTTGGAGGGAAAAAAAAAAGTCACATACATAGCTAGCTCAAAGTGAGATATAAATTCTAAACTTTCAGACTTTTCATGCTCACATTTAGGTGACGGGTCACAATCAGCTTGTACAGCAATCAAGACTTTAGAGATAAGATATCACCAGCGACCTATTCTTAATGGAATTTGTGAAGTTTTGATCTTTTCATTAAACACATCTATAAATGCCTGAATAACTGGGCTCCTCAGTGGCCTTCAATTAAGGTCTCTGCTTCGGTACACGGGGGACATCACCTTAAGGTGCCCTGTACGTAAATCCCCACCGCGTCAGATGGCTTTTAATATGCAACACCTTACCTACAGCACTTAAAATGGATCGGATCATGATTGAGAGTATTTTGCACTCAGGTTTTAAACGGTTATGAATGATGAGTTTTATGGTAACCATATTGTTTCTTGTGTTTGTTTTTGTTTTTTGTTTTTTAAAAAGGGGACAGACATTGCAAACTTGCTTAGGTTATACAGCTGTGCTTTGTGGCATTGGTTCATGTAGTTTCACCTGTAAAAGCATTAAATCAGAAAATAACATGAAGCACAGTTGAGAACTTGGGAAAGTTGTTTCAATGCACAGCAACTTCTCAATTTTATTCAAATGGAAGACTGAGTGGCACAGAATTGGTAATGTTCCTGCAACTAGCAAATGATCCATTATTATTTAATCTATTTTTTTTTTTTTTTGTAATTAGTTGATTTATTTCTGACTCTTTAAATTGACAGGAGTGAGTTACAAACATTACTGGCAGTTTTCCAGTCCTCAGGCTGCTTGTCCGATCAACAATCCAAAACCAAGAAGTCAATTTCCATCTGAATAAAGGTGGAACCAGCAAATGTTTGGGCTTGTGAAAGATAAATGAGCGAGTTGAAAATTTTCTGATGACTAATCCGCTTCATTCAACATTAATTGGGACTTATAATTTGTCTATATGGTCAAAATGGAGCTAAAGTTCATGAGATTCTTGGTAAAGTTCGACCTTTCCTCTGCATCCATTCATGAACAGGTTACTTGTATTTTGGATCACTTGCTTCGTGCATCTGCGTCTTCCTTCCACCTGACCTTTATTCCTCATGTCACCTCTCTTCATACTTAGATCTCATCCAAGATACAAAGTTCAAACCTTTTACCCTTTTTCCGGCTTTTGGTGCCACTTTCCTCTGAATTCCCACGAGTGCCTTTTTAAGGAAAATTATATATACTATACGTCTGTGTTTAAAACTTCAGTCACATGATCTCTTGATTCCTCTCTCGTGTTTTTCCCCGTAGCTCGAGGCTATTCGTGGACCCCCAGGAACCGCCGACCAGAAAAGCTACGCGATTCGCTGAAGGAGTTGGAGGTACCCGCCTTCTCTGTTCACCACCCCCGCCACCACCATCCCACCCGGCAGCCCCCCCCCCACACACACACACACCACCTCCCCCTGTCTTCTTCCTCCCCCTGGGGATTTTCTGAGTTTTCCCTTTCCGAAACGGCCGATTGATTAACAAATAGGGGCATTCTCTCTCTTTTCTCCCTCTCCCTTCACTCTCCCTGTCGTTCCCGTTTGTTCTCCGCTCTCCCTCTCCTCTCTCATCACCTCTCTTTCGGCCGAGCTCTGTCATCGAGGGGGATATTTGAGGGGATCAGGGGGCTGCAGGCTGCCCCCTCATCCCTCCTCTTCCTCCCTCCTTCTCTTCCTCCTCCTTCCCTCTACCTCCCCCTCTTCCCCTCTGTACTTGTGGCAGTACAGACCTAGCTTTGTTTGCTGGAACCTGTCTGTGGCTGTTACACACACGCACGCACACACGCACGCACACACACACACACACACACACACACACACACACACACACACACACACACACACACACACACACACACACACACACACTCTCTCTCTCTCTCTCTCTCTCTCTCTCTATACCCATCCACCTCCCGCCTCTCACCCGTAACCATT
>NW_027210859.1:0-45000 GCF_029030835.1 Brachyistius frenatus | reverse complement strand
ACATATGAATGTGGAGTACACGTATACAGTGTGTGTGTGTGTGTGTGTGTGTGTGTGTGTGTGTGTGTGTGTGTGTGTGTGTGTGTGTGTGTGTGTGTGTGTGTGTGTGTGTGTCTGGGGGCGTTTCAGGGTGGGTCAGGAAGGTCTGGCCCTTAATTCTAAATCAGCCACCTGGTCCCAGATTGGGCCACAGCCTGATTTCACATCCCCTCCTTCATTTGGAAATGAATGGGATTAATCTTAATCCCGTTTATAGACACCCATTGAGATCAATACTAAACTGCATTTAACTTGATTTGTCTGTAATCTATTACAAAGACGCTTACTATTGCATTAATAGTTGTTTCGGAAAGCTACGGCATCATTAATGGCTGTTTTTTTTTGTGTTTTTTTTTACGGTTTAAGCCTTGAACCAGTTTTTGGTTACGAATGCTTTTTAATCCAACTTCAACGCAGACTGACTCAACTGACCTGATTTAAGATGCTGTTTTTTCCCCCGTATTTCCATGCTGTGTTTGTCTTCCCCCATTAATATTTGCATATTAATTTGAATTTTTCACACAACAGGATGATTTGAAGTGTAATCATCACCAGGACGCGCACGTTTATAAATACACACATGCCACGACTAATTGACGGTTAGATTTCTAAATCTCGGGGTGCAGCCTTACTCGTTCAACTCAAAGCAAGATATCTGAGAGACATGTGTAACAACCACCCCCCCACCCCTACCCCCTCCCCCGCCCCGCCCCCCCACGCCCTCCTCCCTTCTTTCCATTTAATTGGTTTCATAAACAGATTATTTTGAAGGAGAGGGGGGCTTAATTGCTAATCAGCGTTTCCATGCAGCTCCTGAAGAGTTGAACAGGATCAAGTGTGTTCTTCTACCACAAAAAGGCCTCAGAGCCTTCAGTACACTGACAGCAGGGGAAGAGAGGAGCGAACAGGGGGAGAAAGAGGTACAAAAAATAGAGGAGGCAGAGGAGAGGAGGATGCAGGAAGGTAGAGAAAGAAGAGAATAAGGACGAAGTAGTAAAGGAGAGGAGAGACAATAAAGAAAGAATCTGAGACACTTCAAACTAATCAAAACTTTAAGACACAGTATAACTGGGGTGATGATGAATGATGATAAAGTACAACTTAATTCATAGAGAAAGATTCTTTGTCAGCTAGTCTTGCAAAGCTGTTTTTGTCATTTAGCCTATTAGCATTAATACTATCACAGTTTTTTACAAAAATGTATAAATAAACACAGCCTAGATATACTCCACTAGGAGGCTGAGTCTTTATCAGTTATCCAATGAGAGCTGGACACGTGAACGGCCAGGATGCTGCAACACAGAAACTTCAAAATAAAAGTGCACAAGAAATGTACACAATTTTAAAACTGCTAATTGTGTTAAAACCTACAAAATCTATGTTAAATGTCTAAAAATTAAAAGAAAAAAAAAACAACTTTAATGTTAAAATCTTCATGCAGGCTTTCGGACATGGAAAATCCAGAAAGTCTGATATAAAGATAATTTAAAACACAAATTTACCTGATCAACTACGAATTTTGATGGAGCTCCTGTTGTTTTCAGAATATAAAAATGCATCCGTATGCATTGAATTGTTATTGCTAAATAATTTCAACCATTTTTTTTTTTTTTTTAAATGTATCCTAACTTGTTTTTCTAAGTAAAAAAATAAATAAATCCTGCTTATGTGTGTGTGATATTTGGTTGTGCAAGAAGATCTTGGACTGTTTACGGTTCACCTGGGCAGTACAGAGTTGTTTTTGTTGTTCTGAATCATGACATTAAGTGTGGTGATGTCATTCCCAGCGGTGCTGAGCGATAGGCTGATTCTGCTGTCCTTCCTGGAGCAGAGCCAAGTGGCTGCAGTCTACCTGAACAAAAAGAACCAGGACTCCCTGGAGACTGGCAGGCGAACAGACAAACTCTCACCCTCTGAAATCAAGGTACAGTGGAGCGCATTGAGGGAGTGTGCATGAGTAACGTGTGTGAGAAAAGAGAGGCACAAAAAAGGAAAAGAAAAGTGCTTAACATGTGGTCCCGTATCACTGTCCAACTTCTGTCTTCATCTGACCTGATGGGTGACATTTCCAAAATGTTTTTATTGGATCAGCTTCACATTCAGTTCGGAGCGTTCTGTGATTGAGATAAACCTGTGAACAAAGGACACCTGGTACAGTTCGGTCACGCGCTCTTTCAGGAAGCGGCATACCATTCAAATGAATGAAGAAAAAAAAAAACACCTATGAAACGATTATTATAAAACCCTTTGAAACTCAGTGTGTTTGAGTGAATGTACAGAAACCTGCTGGGTCCTTGATATGTTATTGACATTCTCCTTATGAGAGCCAGTTAAACAACCAAATCTGGTTTGAAGAGTTGATTAAATAAAGTAGCATTTCTTCAATCAATCAGTTTTCTATTAAAAAATTTCCCCTTGGGGATTAATAAAGTAACTACCTACCTATTAACATTTCTTACTGGTGATCTTTGTAACAACTATTAAAGGCTGCTTGATTTTGGAGAGGATGTTTCTGGTTAGTTTAGCCGTTAACTGGTTAGTTACCCACCAACAGAATATATCTACAGTAGGCAGCCAACTGTCCTCTATTCATTTGGCCTTATACCATCTGCACATAATGAGTATTTCTCCAGGTCCTGTTTCTATCTGCAAGTCTGAATTTGTAAAGGTTCAATACAATCATAATGGAATAAAGCCTTTAACATTCAGGTTGCCTCTTCCTGTTCCTGTCTATTAATCTCTCATGCAGGTGTGTATTGAGCCGAGTCTGATCTGGAGGTGTTTTTTTGTTGGGGTTTTTTTTGTAGGTGTTAGTAATAGGTCTGATTATGTGCGGACCTGTTCTTTCCCACAAAACAAACCTACCCTGTGTCCTCCCTCACTAGCTGGCTAACCGCTAACTCTGGCATTATCACATTACTGCCAGGCCCTTTTGTCGAGGTGTGTGTGTGTGTGTGTGTGTGTGTGTGCGCGCGCATGTCGGTGTGTGTAAAAGCAATCGTTCCTGCCGTGCGTCTGTCTCCAGAAGCACGGTCCTGATAACGCATCCCCCCCCCCCCACACACCACCACCACCACTACTCTATATTGTACCCCCCTCCCCCCCCTCCCCTGCACAAACCCTGTCAATGCATGTGCACCCGCCTGCATGCAACCTGCAACACACACACACACGTGTGCACACACGCACGCTCAACTACCCATCCCCCACAACAAACACTCACGCACACACGCGTACACATCGCCCTGGTCCAGTGGGCTAAGCTGGAGAAGGGAGAGTAGGGGG
The DNA here is from genome assembly GCF_029030835.1 of Brachyistius frenatus. Taxonomy (NCBI): domain Eukaryota; kingdom Metazoa; phylum Chordata; class Actinopteri; family Embiotocidae; genus Brachyistius; species Brachyistius frenatus. The sequence goes on along the minus strand of NW_027210859.1, from coordinate 41,676 downwards.
CGTTGGAGGGGGGAGGACGGGTGGGTTGGGGTGGGGTGGCGCTAAACTAATCCGGCCCACAGAAAGTGGTTTTTGATTATTGCTGACCAGCAAACGCCAGCAGAAGAAAAAAAAAAAAACCGAGAAGAGATGGGTAGGGATGGAGGGATGGAGGGGTAGAGATAGAGTGTGTCATTAACCCAGTGATTTTCTGTCTGGTTTTTTTTGTTGGTTTTTTTTCTTCTTCTTTTCCATTTCTAATCTGTCAGTGATCTCCCCGTTCAGCTGTTTGGGGCAACTCTTTGTTCCCCTTTATCATCAGATGTACTTCCATCATTTCCAGTCATATTTTGTGTCCGAAGCAAATTCCCCCTCCCCAAGGAGGCCGAGGAGGGCAGACATGGACCACTGCATCTCAAATCTGCTCCTCTCATACATTACAGCTTGTCGATATACTAATTTCTGCATGTTCCTGGACTTTGAGACCATTTTTTTTTTTTTTTTTGTACTTAGACATGTTTTTATTAATTCATTTCTAAAGAGGCATCCCTGTGTTCCTGCTTCTGACCATGTGCCTATTTAGTGGGATTTTGATGTTACAACCGAATGCTCCTTTCCTGTCTTTCAAACATTTATTGTGGCACAAACCTCTTATTGATCTATTACAAAAATTCCAATTATCCTACCTTTTTTTTTTTTTTTTTTTTTTTTTTTGATATGGTGTGTGTTTTGTTTCGGGCTTCATTCATTCATTAATTCCAGTATGTTTTATTCCTCTGTTCCCATTTCCCTAAAGCTGTGGTGCATAAAAGCAGCCGTCACCTCTCCTCCCTCTTTTCTTACCCTCCTCTCCGAACCCAAACATTCAGCTTTTCCTTCATTATTACCCTTTATTCTTCTCTCTGTTTCCTGCTTCACCTCTGTCCTCCCTCTATCTGTCAGGTCCTAGCCACTCTTCTGCACCACGACGGAGGTCATTAACGTGTGTGTGTGTGTGTGTGTGTGTGTGTGTGTGTGTGTGTGTGTGTGTGTGTGTGTGTGTGTGTGTGTGTGTGTGCGCGCGCGCATTGTGTTAGTGAGTGTGACTGGAGATAAAGAGTGTATGAAAGGCCTGTATGAATATGGGGCTCTCTCTCTCTCTGTGTGTGTGTGTGTGTGTGTGTGTGGGGGGGGGGGTGTACATGAAAGGCGGGGTCACAGTTTAAGACCTGCAATTTCCTGCTTTAAAAGTCCTTCTGAATCGAGAGTACAGTTTGTTTAATGGTGTGTGTGTGTGTGTGTGTGTGTGTGTGTGTGTGTGTGTGTGTGTGTGTGTGTGTGTGTGTGTGTGTGTGTGTGTGTGTGTGTGTCTAAAAGTGAGTGTTTATATACACTTTTTTTTATATCGGTGCCTTTGCATGTATGTACACGTGTGTTTGTCTACATAAATTCATGTGTGTGTGTGTGTGTGTGTGTGTGTGTGTGTACCCCCCCAAGCGCCACGAGAGCTCATTACTGTGCGTCTCTTTGTTGTGGCCCGTAGAGCGTGGCGGACCTTCCCAAAAATATGCACATCACTAAAACAACAAGCCCGACAGAACAAAACACACACAGACATTAATAATGGAAGATAAAAAAACAACCTTAGACATCAACAAAAACAGGAATGGGGGAAGGACAGCCGAGATATCATGGCCTACAGATGTGGAGGTGTTGGAGCCCTCGGGTTCTGAAAGAGGAGCGTGAAGCCAAAAAGAAGAATCGCTAAGTTGCCCTTCCTCATAAGATATGACTGTATTGCACCATTTTGACTCTCCTCTCCTCGTGTGTGTGTGTGTGTGTGTGTGTGTGTGTGTGTGTGTGTGTGTGTGTGTGTGTGTGTGTGTGTGTGTGTGTGTGTGTGTGTCCAGGTGGTGTGTGTGGAGGTGAGTGGGCGTGGTCGTAGACTCCACAGACACGTGGGTCTCAACCGTCTCCAGGACGCGGCGCTCTGCTGGTGGAACCTGGACGAGCCCGGTGAGGAGCTGTGGCCCTGGACGCCCACAAACACGCACAGGAACAACCTGGTGCTGATCAGCTGCTCACCTGCCGAAGGCCTCAAGGTGCAGACACAACACACACACACACACACACACACACACACACACACACACACACACACACACACACACACACACACACACACACACACACACACACACACACACACACACACAGCTTTCCACGTAATCCTTACATATCAAAAACATAAAAGTTCCTACTTCCTGTGTGGTTTTTCAGAAGGTTTTCTGCTCTTAAAATTTATCACAAGCGCCAAAATAAAAGTACAGCACTCAAAATCTGTTTATCCAAGAGAATAATCGAAGCCACAGTTCTTCTGAAGGCAAATTAAGTTATTGTTTACTTTCATAAAAGTCCTAAGAACATATGCCAGAATGCTGTGCGTTGATTAAAAAAGAGTGTAGAGTACAAACAACATGGTGATGAAAGATGATAAACTGCCAGCATACTGGACTGGATGGAGGACTTTTGCTCATCCAGACAACGCTTCATTGGCTTCAAGAAGCTTTAGGATTTTGTCCTCATGGATTCTGGTGGCGTTACTGCGGGAATATCAGCCAGCAGGGTTCTCGTACGATGCGAGCAAGAGCTGTCTCCTCAGGCACAAATCAAATAATCTTAGTGGATCGACCAATTTACCGAAAATGGTGGATTGTTCACGTCGCTGCTTTTGGGAAGCAAGTTGCTACTCTTAAGTGGCGTAAATCAAGTACTTAAGTGGCTATAAGATGGAGCCTGAGGTCAGCCGGACAGGTGGGTTGGTGCAGTTATAGCACCGATATGTTTTGTACCAGACAATCCTTGTTAAAGGGATGTTAAGGCAAAGCTCTCTTGGTATGTTTTCACCCTTAATATGTGCCGTGACCTCCGAGAGTCCAGCAGCCAAAATGAGTTTTTCTCCCCCGAAGTGTCTGGGAAACACTTGTTTCTTCACACTGAGCTGGACGCCTCTTTAGATACCGCTTCCAAATGGAATGAGATCCCACGGCAGACCTTCATCACACTGCGGGGATTACGTATCTCATCTGGCCTGGGAACACCTTGAGATCTCCCAGGCCTTGGAGGACATGGCTGCTTAGCCTGCTGCTGCAGCCACACAGACCTGGATAAGTGACGGAAAACACACATGGATGGATGGATGTAGAAATTAATTGCTGAAACGTGTTTGGTCCTCGACTTCCCTCATAGCCTTTGTATCTCGTTGGAAGCATCTTGATCCCCAAAGAAAATCAGGTTCCACACCAGAAAGCATTTTTCTGCCCCAACTTCTTATTAAGTTTGGCAAATTTGGGAATTTCAGTTTACAGTCGCACAGGATGCCTTGCTTTAATCGTGGTATTTCTCTTTTTCCTGACTCAACAACATTCCCCGCCTTGTTTTCACCTTCTATCACTTTAAGTAACTGATAATGAGTAATAATGGCTGCTTTTTTGTATGAACTAAATGAAACTGCATCTAATTGATAGCTAAATACGAAAAGGAAAAACTAACGCAATGGGACTGAACAAACAGAAATTCTCAACTTTAAAGTTAAAAAAAAAAAAAAAAAAAAAACTTTCAGTGTTATTTGAAGCCTTAAAGTCAATAACACAAATCAGAACTCAAGCAATTTTTTTTTTTTAGTTTTTTTTTTACACACTCAGACACACAAAAACACACACACACATACCAGACACACAGTGGAAAAAGGCAACAAAGCTGCTGATTCGGGCCGACCAGTGTTGTCGTGGATGGGATTGGGGATGGTGCGTTAGTCACCTCAAGGGTGGTACCTCTGTGTTGCACCTCCATGCATCACCATATGAAATAAGCAGGAGAGTTAAGCTGTGGTACAGCGTGAAGGAGAACGCCTACACTTTCTCACACACACACACACACACACACACACACACACACACACACACACACACACACACACACACACACACACACACACACACACACACACACACACACACACATAGAAAGAGGCTGAAAACACACACACACACACACACGGCCTCTGGCAAAAACCCTACCCGTGACCCCATTCTGTGTCAATGTGGGATTGGCCTCGTGCCGAAAGCAGATGAAAGATCCCAAATTACCGAACCGGGCTTAACTGCACTCCTCGTACCGCGTACCCCGGTAAGCGTATGCAAAACATTCCCCACACCGGAGAGGGAGAGAGAGAAGGGAGAGGATCTGCGAGAGGGAGGAAAGATGAGCGTTACCAATTGCATGCTAGGAAAACAAATTCACACAGAAGAAGAATGAGGGAGGGATTGGAGGTGGGGTGGGGGAGGTGAGGGGAGGCGAGGGGTGGCACACATGAATATTGAAATAATCAAAGCAGATGCAGTTTGCTGCTTCTTTTTTTTTTTCTGCTTCTTGTTTTTTTTTTTTTAACGCTCTCCACATTTATCACACTCCTTCACCTAGTTTATTCTCTCTGCCTCCCCCAACACCCCCCCACACACCCCCACACCCCACCTCCTCCCCCTCTCTCCCTCCCTCCCTCCCTCCCTCCCCTGCATCATCCTCCCTCTCCTCCTTTTCCTTCCTCCTCGCTTCAAGAACATTAAAGTCTCTTCGCGGGGCTGCGGCATCGCGCTCTAATGAAAGCGTTTGTTGTCATTTTTCAGATGCGCGGTGTGAAATTAAGCGAGCAGTTTATGTAAGAGCCGTAGCGGGGAATCAAACGCCGGGCACACATCGGGCGACGCCAGCTACTTCAATCACTTCAAGCTCATATATATGTTCCTTTTGTTCAGTTCGCTATCTGCCGCACTAAGCCAATTTTCTAGCCAGTCTCTCGGCATTTAAAAAAGTCTGATTTTTTTTTTCCCTATGTGGTCTTAATTCGTATGCCCCCCCCTCTCTCCCCTCTCCCATGCTGATAAGTGGAGCTACAGTACGTAAGGGGGTTGGGGGTGTGGTGGTAAGGATAGGAAAACATACACAGTTCGTTTTATGCAGCCGGTTAACATTTTTAATGATCCTTTCCTTCATGCTTCCCTCCTTCACCCCTCCCTCCTCCTTCCCCCCAAACAAACACACATGCATAAGCCATTTCCTGCAATTTAATAATCTTAATGAAAAGGAAATGGCAGATAAATCTGTTTTTTTTTCTCACACTTTAAGCCTCTTCAGCTTTTTGCTTTTTCTGTAGTGTGTTTGTGAGTGTACTTTTTGTTGTTGTTTTGTTGTTTAAACCGTATGACTATCCTGTTATCTGTCACCAAGCAGTAGTTGTTTGATCGGCATTTGTGTGATTTCTGCTGTTTTTTTTTATCATTATTTACTTAAAGCAAGAATAAGAACATATAGCTGCATAGAAATTCAATAATCTAGAGGTTTTCCTCACTTTAAGAACACCACAATTAAGAGTGACCTAAATTCATGTCATAAAATTTGCTTCTAAGAAATAAAAAGCTACAGTCCGAACATGGAGAATTGAAGCATATAGAAGTAGAAGGCACAATTTCAGAGGTGCACTGCAAAATCATTTGTACCATGAAAGGGGGTCGGGTGTGGAATCGAAAGTGCAGAATTATCCTCAAGCTTCACTGCTTTGTAAAAAGTCACACAGGAAGTCCTGCTCGTACAGTCGTGGGTCTCGTGACGTCATTTTCCCCGCAATTATGTCCGGTGGTACCGATTCTTATGACAGTTTAGGTGTGAGGAATATCTTGGCTTGTAAACCCGCTGAGCCTGCACATTTTTCTCACATCAGTACTTCAACTCTAACCCCCTAATTCACATACCTAAAAACTTCCCAGTCCCACCGGGTGCCCCCCCCTTCCCTCCCTCCCTCTCTCTCCCCCGTCCCCTCTCCCCAGCACCCCCTCGACTCTCCTCCAAGTCCCTCCGTCTCTCTCTATCCGTCTCTCCCTGTCTTTCTCTGCTCTGTGAGCTGGAAAATTGGCTTCAAAAGGCCACTGCTGTGAACAAGGGCCAGCCACACAGTTGGGCCCGTCCGCTTTATCTTTCACGCCACGGAGGGGGAAGAAAGGTGCCGGTGAGAGAGAGAGAGGAGAAGAATGGAGAAGAATAGTTTTGACCAGTCACTGAAACCAATAACCAGGAGAAAGCTACTTACTAGAGGTCTCTCTCTCGCTCTCTTCCCGTCTGTCTGTCTCCCTCTCTCCCTGTCTCTGCTCCCTTTGCATCTTCCTCTCTGTGTCTCCACTCCACTCCCTGTCTCTTTATTCTTTTCCATTTCCACTCTTTCTCATCATCTTTTGTGCATATTTCTGTCTGTCTGCATCCCTTTTTTTTTTTTCTTTTTTTTTTTCTGACTCTCTTCTGCACATCCTTCCACCCACTTTTCTCGCTCCCTCTCTCGACTGTATTCATCATTTTACAACTTATGCTCCCAGAAACTGGGGATGCTGCATGGTGCATACTCTGGAGCTTTGTGTTATGACTACACGTGTATGCTGTATTATAGAAGTATTTCCTTTACACCTCTTTTAAAGACTCAGTCAGTTGTTTTAGGATTAAAATTGTGGCAGTTTGTAAAATTGGGATGCAAATTGGTGCTTTTAACAACAAGAAAGGAGTTGGTGTGGCTGTAATATGAAATGAATACCCAGAACAAAGTATTTTTTTAATATTTATACATAACATACTTATTAACCTATGTGGTCAGATTGGTTAGTACAGGTAGCTGAGCATACATGTTTTAGAGATCACACACTCAGCTCCAAGTAAACAGTCCCATCATTTGTCTGTTATTTATTTTTTATTTTTTTAAGATTATACACGAGCACAAATGTTAGCAATTCAGGGAGTTTATGGTGCCTTGAGATTCAAACCCCATAACCCTGCAAGTCCTCAGATTGCTTTAATCTCTTAATCAGCTGTGTTGCCTTCAGGGACATTCTGCTTGCCTTTGCTCGGTCCACATGTAAAAGAAAATGAGGCACAGCATGGCTGTAAAGATGACCCGGAGTCAAAATGTCGCTGCGCTGGCTCTAATAAACATCGTGACTGTAAATATACTTCCTGACTGTGAGAATATGCTCACTTTGTTGGGTGCTTCCTGCACCAAATGTCTATTGCAGCAGTTTGAACCTGTGTGAACTGCATCCATTAAGATTTTGCCCTCAAATTGGACACATGTTGAGGGAAACAAGGGCCGTGATTTTATATCAATGAAGTACAAGTTGAGCTCACTGCACTCATGTCCTGCTCAAAACCAAGACCATGCTAAGTGGTAAAACACTGTTCTGTATGTAAACCTGGCACCTGTCAAAGCCACCAATACAGATTGCTTTATAATTACACTGTAATTCAAATCAAAATGTAGAATAACTGAGATTTAATGATCAAATGGTGGTTGGTACAAATTAGTGTTTAAATTATTTTTAGAGTGATTGATAGACTGATATAAAAGGAGGATGTTCTATAATATTGCAGCTGTAACGGTGTTTAAATATGTTAGGAAGTTATGAAGATATTTAATAAAAGGACATTGAACTTCGCCTGAAAATCTCCTGGAATCCAGGGTGATGTGTAATTAACACTGTGGAATAAACATTGTATGATTAAGAAGTTTCTTATTAAATAATAAGATGTCAATCAAGCTATAAATCATCTCTGTCGTAAACAATATCTTCAAACCTATAAGTAACATCAAGGTGTTGACATTACTTGAGGGACATTACTTACAGAATCGAGCCGTCCTGCAGGGAAATCCATGATATTGATTGCAGCGTTGGTGTGAAAATAACCAAATGTCATTAAATGTGTCCAATTTCGACTGTGAAATTGAGTAAACACTCAATTGTAGTCGAACCGCAGCAGTGAAATGAACTACAGTTGTGGACATGTGTCAAGTGTGATACGAGAAATCGTACTCGAGTTGGATGCGTGTTCATTTTTTCCACATCTTATACAAGGATGCGCGAGAACTATGTGTGTCAAAACTCCTGGTTCTTACAGCTTGAACCAGTCCAGTGCAGTATTTACTTGTTGCCTCTGAACTTTAGCTGACGAGGTCCTCCTCCTTCTTTTCCTCGGAGGGTCAACCTGTCGGGGGACACGGAGCTGAATCAGCTGCACCTCATCCCCGCGATGGTGCCATGGTGGCATGCTGGCACAGCAGCAGCGGGCACAGGCGGGCCGGGCATGGGATGAAAAGCTGAGAGGATGAGATGTGGTTGGTGGGGGTCAGGGTTTGTGGCATAGAAGTAGGTCTTGTGATTCCTGTCGCAGCATTCTGTGGGATGGACTCGACGGACCCTCGCCCGCTATGCTGTTTGCGTGCTGGTTTATTTTAATGCATGTGTCACTTTGTCCCCGCAAGAAATGTAGCTATCCAGAGAACTGCACCCTCCCCAAGGATACGCCACCTTTTACATGAATTGAGCCCCTCTTGCCTGCTGCCTCGAATAAACACACACATTCACACACAGCACCCACCCCCTGGGGAGCAGCAGGAGCTAGCTCTGGGGGATTATAGAGAGGAGGGAAAAAAAGCTTTCAGGAGGACAGTCATCTGCTTCTCTCCTGCTGTAGACCATGGGCAGGCAAAAAAAAAAAAAAAAAAAAAACCTGCCTTCCTCCCTCTAAGTCCCTTTTTGGCAATGCCTGCCAAAAAACTGGTCCGAGCAGCTTTGCGAAAGGAAAGGAAGGCAGGCAAGCAGCCGATCCCTCTTTCTGTCTACACGGCGAAAAGAAATGGGCTCATTTAGCCAAAGCTGCCACGGTCAATGCAGGGCTCTGATAGAGGCTTTGGTAAGGTGAAATCCCTCCTAAAAAGCTCTGTTAGTGACTCTGGAGCTGTCGGACTGCTGTTTAGTACAGGCTGTTGTCTCCTGTCATCCACCTACTGTTCCCGGCTCCTTGTGGGTGTTTTATCGACAGTGCCACCCGTGACTCGGCCTACCTCCTTCAATGTCAATGCATGTTTGCTTGGCGGGGTCATTGTTCCCACTCCCACCGACTGATTGTGGGCAAGAAGTGAATAATCTACATTCTGGATGTGACCATTGGTCAAATAAATCCAAGGTCTCTTCACATATCTTTTTGTTTCTTGTCATGTCTGGTGTCGAGCTCTTGGCTCCTCAAGCAGGTAAACAGAGGAGGTTGTTTATCACCGGGTGCCAAGCCGGGGCATGCTCAGGGAGAAGACGTGGCTGACCTTGAGTTAAAATGGAGCTCTTATCATTTAGCGTCTTGATTGACAGCCGGGTGTTTATGAGCAACGTGGAAGGCTCTATTTCTTCCATCTCCGAGTGGTTTGTGGCTGCCGCCACGGTATGACTCATTTCTCTCTCTCTGTCTTTCTCTCACGCATTCCCTCTCGCTCTTTTGTCTCCCTCCTTCTTTCGTTGAGAAACAGGGTAGTTCATTAACTGTACTGGCACACAAAGTGAAAGAACATGTTAAAACAACAACTAAAATGACCAGATCTGGTTGTATTGGTTACACCGTGTTGCGCAGCACTTGAAACTTAACTACTAGGTGATAAAGGCTGAATCCACCCTCATGCACAAATCTGGTCTCTCGGGGCCCAAAGATATACGCCGACAAAAAAAATAATAACAGAGCAGTCAAAGCATCTAATTCTATACACGGATTTTGTCTAAGCTTCGTAGACTTGTAGTGAAGTGAGTGGTATTAAAGAAAGTATTTTTTCCAACTTTACAATTGATGTTTACAGTCAATTTACAGTGAAAACAGATTTACTCTACGAAGAGGCCTCAAAATCTTGTTTAGTCATGTAAAGTCAGTTTATTTATGAAGCTTATTTCAACACAACATACTTCAACCACACAATTTCAGACAGAATTAAAAGAAATTACACCATCAAAACAAGCCTTTTAGCATTGAAACATGTTAATATTAGTGAGGTAGAGATGGGAATGATATTTGTTTTTCCAGTTCTTCGTCATTAAACAAAGTATTAGACAAAGTGAAATTTCAACCTGATGATTGGCCCATTTAAAAGAAATGTCAGAGAAATCAGCAAAGTTTCTATATTTCATTCTGAAGGGGCTTGAATGTTTTTTCAAAATTTTATCGTAGTTCACTCAATGGCTGTTGAGATGTTTCAGTCAAAAACTAATCATGGCAAAGGGGAAACGTCAGAGGATCTTGAAAGTCACAGAGTTGTTCTTCCTCTGGGTGCCTTGGATATCTATACCAAATTTAAAGGCTCTATATCTCATACTTGTTGGGATATTTCAGTCTGAACCATGGGTGGTAGTCTTACAGTGATGTAGAATCATCACATCACAGAAGATCACTTTTAACATCCTCGGTGTGAATCTTCTGCCAACTTAAGAAAAGAAAACAGTTTATGTTGACGGTGGATCAGATTTCCTGGGAAGCGGTTCAGGTGTGCACGAGTTGACCGAACTGAATTCCCTTTTTCTCCCTCAGGTCCTCACCTCTGTCCGGACTGAAGGAAATCCCCTGGACTGCCGCTTCAGCCTGCTCCAGCCCTACCAGGTGCTAACAGTGGAGTCACCTGCGGGGCCGCCGGGATCCAGAGAGGGGTCCTGGGCCGACAGCTGCGTGTACGAATGTGCACGAGGGCGCCCGCACCGCCTGTCCGTCACCCGCATCCCGCTGACGTCCCATCCCGTCTCCTGCTCTCGACACCCCTCTGAGGCCACGCTCCTCCTGGGCTTAAGTGACTCCTCCTTAGTCCTTTACGATCAGCGACGGGGGGTCTCTCTGCTGGCCTCCTGCCCCGTTCCCCCCACATTGCTCGCCTGGCACCCTGCTGGGGCCGTTGTCATGGTAGGGGGAGGACAGGAGGAGCTGATGTGCTTTGATGTGGGCCTGGCACCTGTAAGCATGGCACTGGTGGCGGAGGAGGAGGCTTCAGCTGCCACGTTAAGACTACCTCAGCACCTGCGCTGCTCCGGAGGCCTGGCAGGGCTGCAGTGGGGGACCGGCGTCAATGGCGGTCCAGAGGGGACAGATGTGCTGACACTGGTCTTTCATGGGGGGCCGCTAGCGGCCTTGAGATTCAGACTGGGTAGGTAAATTAAGATTCAAAAACGCTCTACATGTCTGTGCTTGTAGAAAACGTTGGAATATTTGTCAAAAAACAAAACAAAAGAAAAACGCCCAAAACAAGTTCTCCAGTCGTTGTTTTATCTTGTCCAACCAACAGTTCAAAACCCAACATGTTCAATTTGACATAAAACTTAAAGCAGATTTTATAAGCTGGAAGCAAATGTCTGGTGTCATATATCGATTATCGACTACTTGATGAAATACTAGAAGTAGCTCCGCCCACCTTTAAACACCACAACCTTGTATAGAAATAAACATCCTCTGTACTAATTATCCTCCCATTTCTATAGACTTAACATTACATGCAATGCTTCATCGAAATGCTAAGTAGAAAATAATTTACAGTCCTTCCACAGCATCCCAATCACCTCCTCCTAATGAAGGTGCTCTCCTCCCTTCGGAGGCTCTGCCCCCGTTTTGGATCTGACACGGTGTGAATACGGCTGCCGACCGGGTCGTCCTGGTACCTCTTCACCGCTCAGGGAAGTTAATTTGTTGACGGGCGGGAAGGTTAGCAGGAGTCACGCTCTCAGAGGTCATTCAATAATCGCCCCGGGGCACGAGCCCCCCAGGTGCATTCTGGGATGCATTTTTCCGATAAATCGTTTACAGTGGCTGCGCAGTCCCTCGGGGCCCCCAGATAAAGTTTGCCAATCAAAATTTTTTCCGAAGCAGCCACCTCACCCTCCAAAACAGACGAGCATACACACACTCATACAGTCGCACACACACACACACACACACACACACACACACACACACACACACACACACACACACACACACACACACACACACACACACACACACACACACGTTCAGCATCTTTAATTGTGACTTTGGAAAGAAGATGTGACAGTGGCACGCAGCTCTCTGCTGAAGTTTGAAAGCAGGCATGTGGGGGTGGAGGGAGGAAGGTGGAGGATGTGTTTGTGTGTTTGTGTGTGTGTGTGTGTCGGGCTGCGTTTGCCTGTGTGCAGAGGGAAAGGGGAGGGTGTCTTCCAACAATAGCTTCCACTCCTCTGATCGTCTGCCAAGGTTTTTGATGAAGAAAGTCACTGCACGTCTTTTCTCCATGATAATTCCCCCCCCCCCACACACACACTATTTCTGTGCTTGTCTGCGCACGCACACACACACACACACACACACACACACACACACACACACACACACACACACACACACACACACACACACACACACACACACACACACACACACACACGCGCGCGCTCCGACTCATTTTGTTTGTTTGCTTGCGCTCCTTCTCTGTATTGACTTGTTTCATAAGGCCCGCTACATGACAGAAGGACTGACTCGGGAGGCGGTGAGGAAGAAAGACTTGGCCGAGCTCCAAGTTCTCTTGTTTTTTTTTTTCCATAGGAGGCAGCCCTCCCTGGTGCCCCTCCACCCTCCTCCTCCTCCCCCCCCAACCCCCTGCCTGTGCCGAGTTATCTCATCTGGGCACACGTTGGCCGCGGCTGGGCCGGCACCGGTGCAGGCTGTGGAGGGGCAGACCGGGGAACGTGCTGCACGACACGCAGCGAAAACAGTCATTTTTTTTATTGAAGCGACGGGAGTGTGGGGAAATACTACTGATGTTTAAAGGACAATTATGTAACTGGGTGTTCAGCTAGTTTTGAAGAAGCAGAGAGAGCTGGAAAGGATGCATCTTTATTTTATGTATTCAGCAGGGATCAAGGTAACATAAAAATGGTTGAATGGTTTCAAACTGTCGTTTGATTAGTTCAGCTTCTATTTGTTATCAAAATTAGTGAGCAGACAGCCCTAAGTTTTAAGCTGATTTATGGTCAGTCTGAGCTGCATGTCTGATGGCAGGCCCCCCACCGTGCCAGCATTTGATAGGAAGTGCCTGTGTCCACCATTATCAGTAACTTTCAACATGTCACGCTGTGATTGGCCACCTGTGCAGAGGTGAGAGATGAATCAGCCATTGTACATCTCATTTTTCCCTTTTTTCCATCTCATTTGTGACTCAAAATTGTTTCCACCTGTACAACCAAAGGCAACGTTATAAATATGTCCCCGGAGAGACGGGCTGAATGTGTCCACCATCATCCAGGTTTTAAATAATACTGAGTCGCCCTCTCTCTGCCGTCCAGTGTTGCGGTTCTTTCAGATCAACGACGATCTTTTTCAGAGACCATAACTTGGCCCTTTGACATTTGAAATTTGTCCTTTCTGTTTGCGCAAAATTTGTATATTATTTACTGAATGATTGTCCTCAAAAAAACAGTTTCAAAGCTTAATCTTTTTCAATTTTAACATAATTTACACCTTAGCTTTAGTCATGACAATCCTCTGGCTTGAGTTTGTCGAGTGCTTGTTCTTCGTCAGCGTTTGTTCTCCTGCTCCGCGTGTTGCTTTGTTTACGACACGGTGACGCTGAACTCCGGAAGTTTGCGTAGACAGGTGTGGGAAGGAGCCGACTTGTCGTTTGCCATCCCAATGATGCATTATCTCCCTGCAGAGTCGGCTTAGAGCGGACGTCAACGCCCGACTCAAGGACCCCTACACACACACGCACGCACGCACACACACACACACACACACACGTGCGGCGCCCGACAAACACACACAAGCCGCTCAGCCGATGTATTAGCCACATTAGCCCACTCTTTAGGGGATTTGGGGGTTTGCTAATTGCCAGCTTGTCATTTTAATTGCTCGTACCACCCCCACCCACCCACGCGCACACACACACACACACACACACACACACACACACACACACACACACACACACACACACACACACACACACACACACACACACACACACACACACAACTTCTTTAATTAATTAGACAAGAGTCGGTGGCGTCTTTGCCTGCTTGCAGCCTGGCCTGTTGACAGTACCGCTGTCGCTGATCACACACGCTGTCCGCTAGTCATGCCCAAATTTTGGCGAGTAAATATTTAAACTTTTATTTGTTATATACGTGTGGCACTTTCAAAATTCAAGCCTGTCTTTGCAGGGAAGTAAAAAATAGAGCCAGACCAGTTTCATTTAAGACATATAAGATTTACGGCAACAAACATTTTGAGTTGGTCGGTTGGTCTCTCGGCTCCTCTGAGACACCGTCAGCCCTTCCCAACGCAAGCCAGGGATTCGTCCATCTGTTATGCTATGTACCGTCATGATCAAGTCACAATGGGCCATAATTACCCCTGGCATTCAACACCTTCACTTCCCTCTCTGTAAACGTACAAACACACGCATGCCCTTCAGCCCTTTTTCCATTCAGAACGAGACACCTCTACTAGCGGGAAGGGCACAAAACACCTTCCTTCCATTATTCAGCAGAGTCCTAATCTGCTCACCTGCACACGCAAAAACAAAAGCATAATCAGTCACCTCTGGTCACCTTCTTGTCTTCGGGCAAAGTTAAAGATCACAGAACGTAGTCAGCCTTCGCCGCGCTAACGACGGCGGCTACACAGTCGGGATGTTTTTCAGTGCAGCTCCTCATGTGGCCTCATCCGCACGTTTTGATAATATTTTCAGCAAATGATCTGAACATGAGAAAGCACACAGTCTGCTCAGTGTTTTGCTGACGTACTGTATGTCAGCAGATGTTGATGGAGAACCTGATACTGACCAGGCATTGAGCAGACTCGCCGGCTAATTGATTGACAAGTCAATGTCAGTCTAACTAATCTAGTGCTGCTTGAGAGTTTAAACTGATCCACTAGACGCTCACTTAACTTCAGTAAGTGCTCCAGGTTATTCTGCGCGGTCGATGAATCACCGCCGCTGCTCAGTAAAGCTTTGACAGACTTTTCTTCTTAATTTTTTTTTTTAAACAAAGAAAAGAAAGAAAATATCAGATGTTGTTTCAACACGTCGTAGGTGTACTTTGATATCACTGCTGTAACCTCGACCCCAGTATGACAAAAAATAGAAAGGCATGAAAATACAATAACAGCTCAAAATATCAATTGAGCTAAATTGTCCAATTGTACAGTAAAGTATTACGAAAATAACAAACAATAAATGAAATGCATTTGAAAGAGAAGATCTTATATGGTTGGAAGGTCAAGATCTTTTTTCTTTTGGTGATGGTAGTCAGGATAAAATAGAAAATGCACTTTGTATTAATGATTCATTTATTTAATTTCATAGACAAACATCAGGTAATAAGACCAGATAGGAGGGCTTCATATATAAAGTTTATGTTACCGTACATTTGTTCAACATTCTTGGAGATCCTGTTGTGTTCAAACCTTGATTTTGTTATTTTTAATGTAGCTTTTCTCTTTTTATTTGCATCATTTATTTTGAAATTATTAATATCCTCTCCACTAAACTCTGTGTCACTATGGCAGGTGCTCTCACGGGGGGGCAGATGGGTGCCGGGGAGCTGCTGCGGCAGAGACTGCGGTGCGGTCAGGTGCGGGAGGCGCTGGGCATCCTGGAGGCCATGGACTGGAGCACCACGGGGGACGAGTGCTACCGAGGCCTGACCTCCGTCACCGACCACCTGCTGAGGCTGCAGCTGAACGCCGAGAGAGAGGGTGCGTCTGTGGGTCTCGCGCTCCAGGTTGTGGACGGGTTTTAGATCTGCTGTGGGACGTACAAGTTCCGTTTGATAATTACGGATATTTGCCCTTCAAAATGATTTGTAACGGCCTGAAGGTTTGTAGTTTTGTGACCTAAGCGGCCTTTAATTTTCTGTGACCTTTTTTTGCTTCCTAATATGCAGAAAAGCAACATATTTAACTGTGCTAGTTATATTTTCTTTAAAAATACAAACAGAAAACACGCTTGTTGACTTAAAACCCTAATGAATGCCATTTATATTTTATAATTTTGTTGTTTGTGTTTCTGTAGCCCAGCTAGAAGCAGCTCTGGGTGTGTTTTACGCTCCGCCCGCCCCTCTCTCTGACACGGTGATACTGGAGTACAGGGAGCCGGTCAGCAAGTACGCCCGGCGCTTTTTTCACCACCTCCTCAGGTAACACCACCCCGTGTCGCTGTGCTCTTAATTTGATGCACTCGGGGAGAAATTTACTTTGTGCGTGCCCTCAAACGGGGGGGGGGGGGGGGGAGATCAAGGTCAGCTTTTTTTGGAGCACGGGTGAAATTAAAACACATCTTAATAGTAAAAGCACGTTCCTCTATCATGCTGCAGTGCCCTTGAGCAAGACAACCCAGGTGTACGCATGTGTTTTCACACGCTTGCGAAAAATGGTTAAATGCAGCAGCCAAATTCATGAGTGTTCCTGTTGTAACAAATAAAAACGATTCTTCCTCTTCTACAATATAAAACTAACAAAAGGACTTGATTGAAAGCTGCCTGTGGTCATATTGAGTCTCCATACGCACACTTGCACACTATTTTTAAGGCATTACTGGAACATTTTGTTCAGTTCATCAACAGAGGGTGGAGAATCAGAAAAAGACGCAGTGTCCAAAAAAACCCGTCTTTCAGAGAATGACATCCATTGAAGAAACAATTTAGCGCTGCTTATTTGCTGCTCACTATTGCTATTTTAAAAAATGCTAAAAAGGAAATGGCTTTTGAATTTTTGTCGCATACACGCGTGCACGTGCACACACACACGCACACACACACACACTGACACAGCTTTGAGTCATTCATAAGGCGAAGCACCACACATGCACCTGTTTAGACTGTTGTTTCATTTTCCCTTCTGCCATGAGAGCCTTTTGAAACGCTTGTTTGACTGAAATAGACCCTGTTGTTCCCACACACTGCTGCTCACCGCTCTCCATCCTGCAATTACCTCCCGGTCCCTCACTCCCTCTCTCTCCCTCTCCCTCTCTCCCTCCCTCTCCCTCTGTTTCTCTGTGTTTCTTTTTCCTCCTCTGTAGCAGAGCTGGAGCGTTGTTTGGCATCCCTCCTCCTCTCCTCTCTTATCACCTACCTGCATTCTTTTTCTCTCCATCAACATCAAATGAAGGAAGCCTCCCCACCTCCTACCCGCTTCCTCCCCGCACCTCCTCTCTCCGCCTGTGTTTGTTTGTTTCATGTTGGCTGTAGACGGGGAAAGTTGAGGTGTTTTGCACTGGGAGATACAGCTCTCTCTCCCAGCTTTAATTCTGGATAATAGGAAAAGGGCTCGCTATTCTCAGTTCAATTATTGACAATGTTGTACGCAGAGGTGTACGTGCATGTCTGTGGTTCGAGGTATGTGTCTGCAGACCAAAGCAAGCAGGAAATATTTACTTCAGACTTGTTTTAATTTGTACAGACTTATAAAGCATGTATTTTTAGACTGTTGATTGTTTCGCTTTCTTTGGTTAGTTTTGTCGTCTTTCCTCCTTATTGACTGCTTTTATTTTCTCTGCAGGCACCAACGTTTTGAGAAGGCCTTCCTCCTCGCTGTAGATTTAGAAGCCAGAGATTTATTCATGGTGAGTAGAAAGAAATTTCATTTTAAATGCTGTGACAAACAGGTTGTTGGCATTGCAACAAAATCTGGTATTTTTAAGTCAGTCCATCCACAGTCTTGTGAACACAAATTAGCAGCTGATATGATGAAATTATGGTGCAAGACCAAACAGTGAAATAGGAGAAGAACAAACGCATTATGTTTTGTCATAAATGTAAAAGGTTCAGAAAGTACAACTTAATTTTAACACGGTTTTGAGCTTTTGATTTAATTTTAAGTGGATAAAATTTATATTTTTCTACCATCATGCAACACAACCAACACTAAATGAAAGAGTTCAGTTTTAAATTTTTAATTAATTGAAAAAATGTCTGAATACATGTTTTCACCTTGTCATTATGGGTTATTGAGTGTAGCTGGATGGACAAAAATGGCAATTTTATTAATCTAATATTAAATCTACAACTGTGTGCGCAAATCGTGAAGGCATCGGCTGCAAACATGAATCACAAACAAACAACATATACGTACAGAATCTCCAATAATCCGAGCAGGTGACCACAGACAGGTGAGGGAGGGGAGATATAGAAACGTCTCTGATTGGCTGGAGTACTAATTCAGCCAATCCACACATTTAATGGAGGCCTGCAAGTATGAACACTGTATAGGTTCTGAGAGAGGTTCTGCAGAGTGTGTTTCTGAATTAAATCATATTTTTTGGCATGTTTGCCTTCATTGTAGAGCTTTGCAGTGAGAATACACATGGAAACGTAGAAGGAAAGGGGAATGTCGCAGTTATATTGTTTGCCATTTAACTACTGAAGGCTCCTGGAATTACACCTTTTTTTTTTTCCAGCTGACTCCTGAGATCCTATTAGGACTGTTTAATATCATGTAACAGGTCTTACAAGATTTTTCCAACATCTGGTGATGTTTTTTTTTAGAGTGAGGTCACCCAGATTTGATCTCTCTCCGGACTCCAGGTGGATTTGTCACCTTTTAAAGTGTCTTCACCCGACGTGCACGGCGTCCCTCTAAGTCAGGCTTAAAATTTGGTCAATTTGAGAAGCTTCCAGAAACTCCCTAAAAGTTTATAACTCTTCAACCAAAATGTTATAATACAATAGTTAGAGGTTATAAAAAAAAAAAAAAAAAAAAAATTAAAAAAAAATTTCACTACTTCTACGCACAAATACCTTCATCTTTTTTAATTGAAGACTTTTCAAAAACCTTTATGGACAACGGTCGTGATTGACATCAGCTCTTTTAACTAGACAGTTTGTCTCTACATAATATATACAAATAAAGTTACTTAAATAAATGTTGAGTGTATGAATCGATGAACAGTTGGACTCCAGAGAGTCGGGCATCACCGGAAGTATTATGTCAGTGTAGCTGCAAGCTTCTCTTTTGCTATACAACCTATTGTAATTGTTCATTCACTGTTGTACCCTTGTTACTTTCATTTGCACATGACTTATAACCCACACAAGTGTGTGTGTGTGTGTGTGTGTGTGTGTGTGTGTGTGTGTGTGTGTGTGTGTGTGTGTGTGTGTGTGTGTGTGTGTGTGTGTGTGTGTGTGTGTGTGTGTGTGTGTGTGTGAGAGAGCAGGTGTGATCTCAGTATGGGCCCCTATCTTTTCACAACCGTCCAGGGCCTCGCCTCGGCCTTTTCCTCTCCTCTCATCTTCCCTCTGACTCGCTCTTTCTTCCACTCTCCACTGAAATGCTCCTCCATGTGTCTGACCCCCTTTTTCATGGGGCCCCCTTTGCTCCATGCTTCACCAACACCCTAGACATTAATACAGACCCCCTCTCACACACACACACACACACACACACACACACACACACACACACACACACACACACACACACACACACACACACACACACACACACACACACACACACACGCACACACTCTCCTCTTGGTCCCTCAATCACACTGATAGCACTGGTTCCAATTCCCTCCCCACTAAGTAGTGCTGCTGGGAAGCCGAATTGAAAAGGTGGAGTCGAGCCTGTGAACCTTGAAAGAGTGCAAAGGAAAGAGGGGGAGTGGAGAGGAGGAGAGGAGAGGAGAAGAGGGGGTCGGCGGGTATGGATGAAAAGCTATATGACAAATGCAAAAGACATAACAACATTAAGGTTGTGGTGAGGGGGAAAAAAAAGGACCTGCTTTGTCATTTTGGAAGTGTCGAGAGATGAGTAAGGAGAAATCATTTATCTGGATGTTTCTCAGCGACTTCGATGAGCCGAGTCAGACACATCAGTACAAATCAGCTCGGGCGAAACATTTGAGACGTAAAAACGTACCAACTTCAGCGACTACTCCCGTAGAGCTACATGGATATTCATACTTCTTTCCGGGCCTCAGTCATAACCTTTGAGTACACACAAACTCTTTTCAGAAAAACTCATGAAAAGAATGAAATATCAGGAAAAAGCTCGTCAAATCGTGCCGAGGTGTCGACCATGAAATAAGAAATGGGAATTTAAACTATAAAACCAAAACTATTTCAGTAAAATTACTTATTTAACACCTTCAGTGTGACGTTCACTGTCATGATGTAAAACAAACCACCATTTTGGCCACAAAATAACTAAAGTAGCTTCGCTCACGGAGAGGATTCGGTTCACTGCAACATACAGATCGTGAACTTGACGCCAGGCCGCGTGAAGCCGGCGTGATGTCGACCACTTGCGGCGCGTCACCGTCCGCTGGCTCTCAGTACCGCACGACCGAAAACTACCAAACCTCTCCAATTATGGAGCCAGGTCACTCGTCTGTTTCAGTTGTTTGGTGAGCTGCAGTGTGAACACGAGTTCCTGTCCTGTGGTCCCAATGCCACACCTGACCGCACACACATCTTTACAAACTCTTCCCACACCTAAAAATATCATTATTACGCTTTAGAGACAAATATTTAGGACTTAAAAAGCAGCGGTCTGCAGAAATGTCATGGATCAGACACATTTGATTTTTACAAACAAATCTAAGAGACAGAATTATAAAACTTTTGTGCAGGAATCTCCACATCATTCCCACTGAATGAAACAGATAATTGTGAATCCTTGTCATCCTCGATCTGTAACAAAGTTAATGCTTGATCACAATGAGCTTTTTCAAGCACTTTTTTTGTTTCTTTTTGCCTCAGCGACCAAGAGAGCAGCGACTCATCGTCTGAAAAGAGCGAAAGACGGGAAAAGAAAAAGGAGGACATTGACATTTCACCCCTCCGCTCTGTCCTTCGCTCTAATTAGGTCGTGTTGTTTCTTTAACCTGCAGGTCGGCCGATTGAGTCGAGGCGGAGGGGGTTAATGAGGGCAACCCCCGCCTTCACGCAACTCTTTTTTAACTTCGAAAGTTGCCCAAAGAACTCAATAACGCACCATCGGCTTGATCAAATTCACACACACACACACACACACACACACACACACACACACACACACACACACACACACACACACACACACACACACACACACACACACACACACACACACACACACACACACACACACACACACAGATAACACACCCTTACCTCTTGTAGAAATGCTCGGCATGATACACCTCCCCCTCCCCACCACCTCTATCACCAGACCCCTACCCCCTCTGGCCCCCATTGTTTTCTAGCCAACAATAGAGGCCCTCCAAGCCTTTTTCTTTTCTAAAAAAGAAACCCTTTGTTAAAATGAAACACTTTAGTGTCAGGCTAAATCAGGGAGGAGGAGGACTTGGTGGCAGGGGTGAACGGGGGGGGGGGGTTGGCATAGGTGGAGGTTTGGGGGGGGGGTGAGAGAGGGAGGGTGTGTGAAGAGTTAGTAGTAGGGGGTTACTGACTCGTTAGCATTTAACTTTTTGTTTCTTTCATAATTGCCGCTGGTCTGTAGCTCCCTAATTAGCCTTTGATAATGAGTTGATAATGTAACCAATTAGGTCATTTGTCAGCCAAGTCAAGCCGAAGACGTTTTTTTTTTTTTTTTTTTTCTTTCACCACCTCCCTTCCCTTCTTTTTTTCCCCCTCTTCTTCCTGGGTGTTTGGCTCTTGATGTAGCTTGTTAATTAAATCAAATGGTGTGATAGCCGAATCTGATGCCGCCTCTTTTGTTCCCCGCCGAGGGCTTGTACTGTTTCTTGTCAGATACGCGAGCAGTAAGGCAAAGCGCCGCGTGTTGGGTTCGTCCCGTATCTTCCTCTTCTATCGCGACGCCAGGCTCGCTGGTGCTGGAGGAGGAGGAGGAGGAGGAGGTGGTATTGCACGTCTTTTGGCAATAAGCTCATTGTTGTCGCTCAGATGAGTAATTAGCGCTATTAAAACGTTAAGTCCTTAACACCTATCTGATAGAAGTCAAACACGAGATAACAGGTGTGTCAGAAAACAAGCGCGAAACAAACGCGCTCACGTCCAGGGATTAATTCGCGTAGATTATTTTTTTTGAAGTATTTTCATGTTGGTATACTTGTTCCTACTCTGTCCAGTCTAGTTGTGTGCATTTGATTGCCATTGTAGTTGTATTTAGTTTGAATTTGTAGGACCGATTGCTGTTGGTTTGTTTCTATTCTTCCTGAGAATGACTACGTGCAGATGTAACGACACACGAGTCTGCTTCAAAAGTAATCATCAGGACATCATGCCAGTCCCTCCGAATCGCAGATCAAAAGGCTGCGCCACCTACTCATTCATTATTCCCTCCATACTGAGACTACATTTATTTATAAATGATCATCATTTTGAGCTGCTGTTTACAGACCTATCAGAGGCCATTTCCAGAAATTCATCCCATCAAAATGGACGCATTCAAACGTTATTCCCGATTAAATAACCTGCATGAAGAAATTTACCTTTTATTTTAAAACTACACTATAAACAAATAATGGAAAACACAGTGTATGCTGTATAAAATTGTCCATGTTCACTCGCTTGTTTGGCTAAAAAAATATCCATAAAAATAAAGTTTGCAAAAGGTAGCCAATAAATATAAATAGACATATTAGGTAATAAGAGTATTATGTTGCAGAATTAGACCTAATAGATAAGTTTGCAGTACAGCCACAATATGTCTTTCTTTTTTTTTTTTTAAAAGGGGAACCTTTGATGCCGCCATATCACTTGTTTTTTTTATTACTCTCGACACCAAATGCAACAAGTTGTTTCCCATTCTTTGGAAAATATTGAAGGGTGTTGGAAATAAATCGGCAGACAACAAAGTCCCAAATAATAATCCGAAAATAGCTCTAGGAATGCACTGAAAATTACACATTAATGAATTAAACTTCCCCATAGCGCTTAGATCATTTAGATGGCTCCTAATCATAAGGTGCTGAGTTCATATTTGTCTCATAAACATCTGTGTGCACTAAAAACAGAGACTTGCTCTCCATCGATCCTGTTTGACAGGAATCCACAGCCGACACGTCATCAAACACGCAGACCGTCTGTTAATGTGCTGTAAGCGCTGCTGTGTGCCAGTGAACCTAATCCCTCATTTATTTGGAGGTAACCCAAATATCAGTCAATATCGGGCTCTGAGCGTCCGCCGCCGCCCTCTACCCCCCCCCCCCCCCCCCCAAAAAAAAAAAAACGGCCCACTGAAACGCCCCTCTTTATCAGCGCGGTTAGCTGGCTCGCTGCAACCCCTAAAGCTCTTATATAAATAAGATTAGTGTCGCGTTTGAGCGTCGGGGAATAAGAGGTGTAATATCTGATGGTTTTATATGCAGTATTATTGTTATCCCTTCTTAGTCGGGTTGATACTCCTCTCTCTCTCTCTCTTTCTCTCTCTCTCATATTTCACATTTGTTCAGTCATATATTCTTTCTCTGAGTCTCTTTCTCCAGATTCAGACAGCATTATGAGGAGCTAAGCTGGAATAAAGCGCCCCAGCATCAAATGTTCGTATTGTTCTGTTCTGTCTTACAATATCTCGCTCTCTCTCTCTCTCTCTCTCTCTCCTCCTTCGTTGTGAATGTTTGTCTTTTATGTCTTGTTCACCGTCTCTCCTGCTCTCACTAACTCACCTCACTGTCGTGTCACTGCTCTGCCTCCTCTCCTCCTCGCCTGTTTAATCTTGCGCTGCTCTGTTTGTTATCAATTAAGAAGCCTCACTCATATCTAATTGAGGGGCCATGTCCTCGTTCACAGGGGCTGTATTAGCCACCTCGGTCCTGGGAGCCGATTTAGGTTCTTTTGAGGCCATTTTGTTGTCGGCCATTTTCACATTTCCTCCTAACTCTTCTCCACAGAGGGCAGGCACCACACTACAATTACCCAATCTGTTCCCATTCATACTCCTCAATTTCAGCACCTCTTTCTCCCTCATTCTCCTTTACCCTCCCTCTCTGTCCGCCTCAATCCCCCTCTGCTCCCCTCCTCTTTTGGAAACCAGTACCCCCCCCCTCTCTTTTTCCTCTGGGGGTACAAAAGCTGGGTAACAATATGGTAGTATTAGGGCCGGGTGCAGGCTCAGCTGGGGGCTGGCTTTAGCCAGCTGAGGGTTATCCATGGCGAGCCCTGAGTCACGGCAGTGATGTCCTGTGATGTCGCTGAGGCGGAAGATTTTCCTTAACACGCTATACCCTTTGATGGGCCCTGAGGCCCCTGCACTCAGCCCGGGGAAACCCTGCGACCCTGAGTCGCCCCTCGTTGGGTGCCGGGGCGAGGGTTTGATTCACTGTCGGTATAATCAAGACAGACGTGCTGCAGAAATTCAGCAATTCTTTCAACATGTGCTTTTAATTTTATCACGTTTATATATCTGTTATTCATAATATGCATGTTTGGTCCTCTCAGCACCTTCCTGGTCTCTCTGAGCTCCACTGCAGCAACACGGTGACTTATGTTGATGTTGAAGGATTCAAAAGACCATTTTATACCAACGGTGTGAGAACAAACCAGAACCTTAACCTTAACCATTAAGACAGACATGTTTAAGTATTGAGGGACATTGATCCTGTTTAGTCCTGATTTTGTCCTAAAATTATACAGAATAACGTTTCCTTCCAGGACATGCTCTTTTTAGTTTTAAATCAACCTTAAAGAACTGAGCTGTCCCTTGTTTGTAAAACACATACCGACTGTATTTTGTATTTAGACTTCACACTAATAGATGTAGTATTCTGTTTTTGCTGTTTATTTCAAAGAAAACACATTCAATTCACGTCCCTGAAAGCTCAACGCATTGCAGTTTAAAAACACACAAACAAATTACCAAGAGGACACAGAACCCTTTGTTGGTAATTATCACTAATGTCAAACATAATAAGCCGTTTCTCTGCCAATTATGACAGTTATAGTAGTTTGTTTTCAACGTTTTCAAGCTTTAAACACCTTTATTTCCTTTGTGTGTTGCATTGTGGGAGAATATGAACAGCACACCAAATAAATAAAGCATTTTCTCATTGTATTTTTCACCGGTTTAAACAGATGAATTGACCTCAGCCTTTCTCGTCGTGTAGAGCATCTTAAAAAGATTTCTGATGCAGTGTGATTATTAATGAATATACGGCAGCCTTGAGCTTTAAATCAGCCACCCTCAGACATCATTTAGCCATATTATCTCTCCTTATGGCCATGCGAGACTCAAACAGAGAGATACAGAGGATACACGCTGTTTCCAATATTGTCGCGGGCTGATATAGTAATATGCTCGGCTGGATATGTTTCTCCGTAAAGAGAGAATACCGGCGTTTCTGAAAGGTGAACAGTCCCTCGTCTCCTCTCCCACTTTTGAAATGTGACAGATAACATCGTCCGCAGTTCAAAACCAGAGAGATGAGTGTGTGTGTGTCTTTGTGTGTGTGTGTAAGTGTGAATGTGGATGGGGGTTGCAGGGAGCAAGCAGGCTGATTTCAAAGTTTTTTTGAGCAACCGGCATTTCATCCAAACCGGTGCTCTTTCTGATGTTGGGCTTCAAACGGCTCATTTTTTTTCCCCTGTCATTTCATCTGTTTCTTCCTTCTCCCGCCAAAATACCGCACCTCCACCCCCCACCCCCCTCCCCCATCCCTAAAAAAAAAAAAAAAAAAAAATCCCTATTGTCATCTGAGCCTAGATTCATTTTTAGATTAACGTTCACGTTTCTCTCTTTCTTGCGTTTTACCTTCAAAGGACCTCCATTATGTTGCCAGTGATAACGGCGAGGTGGTGCTAGCGGACGTGGCCAAGAGGAAAGCTAATGAAATCGAGGCCCGGGCCATCGCAGGCAACGGTAAGAAAAATAATCATCGTGTCTAACCACAAAAAAAAAAAAAAAAAGACACCAAACGCAACACATCTGAAACGGGAGGCGGAAGCTCGATAACCTCGGTAACTCACCCACTGTGACACACTTTTCTTACATCTAACAGCAGGTATCTTCTCAGGCTCTAACCCGAGTTTAATAGCACCGAGGAGAATTAAATGAGATCAGCTTTCACACAGTAATATTTCATGTAGAGCTTGCATAACGTGTAGTCATTTTATTTATAGTGATGATTGAATGCGAGATACTGCGACCATTTTTTTTTGTCTAAATTTAATGTATAAAGTGTATAAAAAAAAAAAAAAGTGACATCAACTTTTACATAATCATGAACAGCACAAAATCTATACTCGCATCGTAAAAAAAATTACAGTTTTATCTCATAGTTTATGGATGAAGATGGTTCTAGATGAAGTTTATTGTTTTGTTCTAAATTGAATATAAGCTGGAAAACAAACTCTTTGTTTATGAAGCTAATGAAATGCATTACAGCAACGGGAGGAAAACCAGCAAAGGCCCGGGTTTTTTTTTTCTTGTCGTTTTCAGACTGTGCTGCTGCCCTTTGACAAACACTCCCGAAAGCACATACCAGAGGGGATCAGGCCGAGTTCCTGATTTTACACACACACACACACACACACACACACACACACACACACACACACACACACACACACACACACACACACACACACACACACACACACACACACACACACACACACACACACACACACACACACACACACACACAGTCTTCACAGAGGCTTCAAGGGCCAACGGGTGAGGAGAGAACATTCAAATTTGTGAGGGAAGTAGATGAACATGTCGGATGAGTCCTTCATTGGTGCTTAAAACACACCAGAAGGCTGTGCGTGTGTGTGTGTGTGTGTGTGTGTGTGTGTGTGTGTGTGTGTGTGTGTGTGTGTGTGTGTGTGTGTGTGTGTGTGTGTGTGTGTGTGTGTGTGTGTGTGTGTGTGTGTGTGTGTGTGTGTGTGTACACTCACAGACAACCAAATGAGGCAAGAGAGGTATTTAACTCCACTGTATAAGGTCAAACCCCCGAGGCTGAGTGTCTGTGTGTTTGTCTGTGAATGAAAATGAGCATTTGTGTAACTGTGAGGACTGTTTGCATGCAGTTTTCTTTTCTTTTCTTCTTTTTTTTTTTTTTTTACTCCTAATGTGATGCGTAACACGCACACTCCTCCTCGTAAGCCTCTTAATTATGTCCTCGATGATTTACCTCCATCACCTGCAGCGTGTCCTATCCTTGGACAGCAGCGCGGCAGAGAAAGAGGAAGGAAGGGACAGACGAGAGGAAGAACAAAAGGGAGGGATGACAGCGGAGGATGGTTGGAAAGAAACAATATACTAAAGAAATAACCTATCGGGAAAGGAAGAAGGTGTAGATGAAGAAGAGAACAATTGAAATAAGAATATGAAATGCGTCTAACGATGCATTAATATTGACCTTTCTTGGCTCGCCTACATTTTGGTTTCGGGGTTTTATTTCTTAACTTCTGCTAGCTGTCCGGGGATTTAATAAACAAATTCAGAAGTCTGGATCTGTTCAAACAGCTCCACCAAAGACATCAGATTAGAAAGATGATCATTGGTGCAAAAATTATCTACAGCGTTAACTAGCTCATGCAGCTTATTATGGTTTGCTGCAAGACATTAGCTTGAAGAGCTCGGCTGCTGTGTTAGATGTCTCATTAGTAGTTTTATTATTATTATTTTCAGTTGCTGCAAACCGGATGTTTTTGGTTTGATGGTCTGGCAGCTAATTTCTAAATACCACGTTTCACCCAAATATGTCATTTGTAAAAGACACAATGAGCTGTAGCTTTAAAACCACTGACAGGTGACGCTTTAAGTACAAAACAAGAAGCAAACCATAAATCTTCATCTGTCCTGATTTATAGAGGTGTTTTGTATTATTTTAATGGTCATTTTGGAGACTAATTCATGGTGGTGTTGAACTGGACTGGGGTGTCCTCTCAATTCATTTGAATGGGAGTGAGACGATGTTAGAAATGTTTACAGTCAAACGAGAACGGCAGACAAGAACAGCCGAAGAATTAAAAAATAAATATTCATTAAAAACCGGAAAAGAAATGTTAACAGTATGAACACGGAAACATCAGCCTTCAGCAGGCTGCATGGTGTTTGAACACACACACACACACACACACACACACACACACACACACACACACACACACACACACACACACACACACACACACACACACACACACACACACACACACACACACACACACACACACACACACACACACACACACACACACACACACACACACACTCGTGATGAGGATATCGACACTGTCACAGCTACCAGCGATGATGGTTAAACTGATGCCTCTCTCCAAGTGTCGTGTGTGTGTGTGTGTGTGTGTGTGTGTGTGTGTGTGTGTGTGTGTGTGTGTGTGTGTGTGTGTGTGTGTGTGTGTGTGTGTGTGTGTGTGTGTGTGTGTGCGCGCTTGTGTGTCAACGTTCAGACAAGCAGACAGAGCATATTAACAGAGCAGAAAAGCCTGGTCATAAATAATGAGTGACTCGCTTCAAGCAGGGGGCTCCAGTGAACAGGTGTCTCGCTTTACACACGCACACACACACACACACACACACACACACACACACACACACACACACACACACACACACACACACACACACACACACACACACACACACACACACACACACACAGACATTTATCATTAGCAGCATACATACAGTACGGGGAACATTTGAACATCTGCTCTGTGAGCAGCCGACGATCTGCTTCACTGATGTGAAGTTTAGTTGAAGTGAATTTAGTTGAGTTGCAAACAATAACCCAATATTTGCTCTCAGATAAATATTCGTTCTCGGTTATGGCGCGCGTGCGTGCGTGTGCTCGACATCTCTGCAGCTCTTATTTGGTGCTTGGGCAGGTCCATTGAGCGATGGTCGGTAAATGAATCAGGAAGATATTCGCTGTTTAAACATCAATAATATCAACAGGGATGTTTGGTTGTTTTCACCGCGAAGGCTGCGGTCATCCCCGTCTTAGTCCCTCCACGTTGACTGAACACAGACTTCATCGGTCACATGCTTTTCCAACCCGCGTTCCCTCGGTGCAGCGTGAGTCACCTTTGCCCCCGAGCTGTCAAAAAATTGAGTTTGAACACACACGGGGGGGCTAAACTTTGTTTGTTCTCTGTCATAGTCACACTGAGAAGCAGGTCACGCTGAAAGTTGCATAAACGGATCATTTGTCGTCACGAGCTGCTAAATGGAACTTTGAAAGCGGAATGTTTTTGTTGGTGTGAAACGACCGGCTGCTCTTATGATGGCAAACACACACATTTAACATTTACACACAAAAACTGAACCAAACTGCACATTTTATCATTTTGAATTAGATGTGAAGTATTTTTTTTCTCTGCCGTGTATCGGCCCACAGCGCAAGAATAATACAAGTACACAGTAATAACCTGATAACGACAGTAATATTGATACTTGATTGATTTTGCTGACCCGATTAGTTTCCCATTAATTTTGCGACCACACTGCCATCTAATAGCTGTATTATTTCTCATTGGTCCCACATTAAAGCACCGCTGCCTCACCTTCAGTAATACGTTCAAACCCGCATTTATGCCCACAGATAACTATTTAAACTACATTAAAACCCTGTGATGAAATCATAGCGAGCACATTAATAGATCACTATACTTTAATGTTGCGGAGGCGCCAAGAACACGTGTAGCGTCAGCGCCGATGATGATCAAGTGACATAACTTGGTGGACTTACTCAGGAAGGTTACAGCTTCCCTCGGCTCCGTGTACGTCGCGGTTCGACGCACCGTTTTCATGCGACAGGACCTGAACTTTTTGATCCACTCTTAAATCTGCGAGTTCATGACCATCTAACTCATCATGAGACTTCGGAGGTGTGCATGTTGGCTCCACTAAGGGTTAACCGTGACACCTAGTTCACATAGAGCTGCTGCAATGCTGTTTGCATTGAAAAGAGCCTGTTGAGGTGGTTGGGGAATCTTGTTAAGGATGGAAAGCCTCCCTTATTGAGGTTCTCCAGGAGCGTCCGACTGGGAGAAGGAGACCTCAGGAAAGAACCAGAGACAGATTATACATCCCACTTGGCCTGTTGCTGCCCTAACCTGCTACCACCACTGCCCAGATGTGGATATAAGGAAGAAAACTATTTGATGAAGGAAATAATGGATGGATGGTGCATTTACCCTTTTTAAAAAAAAATTTAAACAGCAGGGATTAAATGCCTTTACTGATGGCTGCTAAGACTTGATCGACATTAAGTTTACCACTCATTCAACAAACAGTAAAATCTTATTTTTGCACTTTTGTTTTTGTACAGACAAACAAATCGGATATGACGTGTTAATTTGTAGGTGTGTGTTGTTGTTTTTTTTGGACAGAGCCAGTATAGCTGTGTTATAGCTATCTTTATGTTTAGCATACAGACATACATACAATCGATTTTCACATCCAACTCTCAGAATATTGAAATGTTGGCCATATAAACATACTGCTGGTTTTAATGTGAGTAATAGCCGGAGGTGGTTTTACACCTGGAATTAACTACTATTACCTGAGTGGTGGGACAGAGACTCGGCCAGCTGTGAGGATGAATCTGAGGATGAAAACCAGCTGATCAAGGCCATTGCCACCCTGAGTTATTTTATTTTTACTTTTTTTAAAAAAAACCCACAAAAAAGCAATGTAGAAATGATCTGATTTGCATTTGAAAGAAGAAACACTGGAAAGAAGAACCCATCTCATGCTATTGTTTGGACCACTTCTCACTTGTTTTTCTAAAAAGAAAAGAAATGACTCAATAGCAGAGCGAGCAGTTGTTTAAGGTGGATGTCAGTCTCAGACTTGGAATCAGATTGGGCACACATGTCGTTCCTCTATGCACCTCCTCTCATATTTACGTGATCCATTGTAAATCCCGATGAACAGAGATTCTGCTGTCACGTACGCACATAAACACACAATGGGGAACACACATTTAAGCTTAGAAATGCTCCCTTTTTATAACAGCATTGGAAATCGCTTATAGCTGTCTGGCTGACAAGTGTGCTGATTTGGGCCGATACGGCTTTGTGAGAGGCAGAGTAGCGAACAAGTGCGAGGGAAGGTCTCTTTCTCTTCCTCTCGATCTCTTTTTCTTTCGAGCAGCGTCGTGCCAAGAGGAGAAGCCAAGTTGGTTTTGCCGATCGTCGTGTCTCCCCCTCACAAAGGCTGATGTGACTGCGGGGCCTTTCAATGGGCAAAGAGACGAGAGCTTTATCTGAAGATCCACTTCTCCACCTCCTCTCTCTCTCTCTCCCTCTCTCTCTCTCTCTCTCTCTCTCTCTCTCTCTCTCTCTCTCTCTCTCTCTCTTTCTCTCGGTCGTTACGGTGAAAGCCTGTTAGCTCCAGTGTGTGTTGAAGGAAAGCGCCCGTTTGTTTCTGCTTCAGCTCCGTTCGCTGCTTTGTTCGCTCATCCTCCCCGAAAACTGTATCTCAATTCAGAAACTTTAACTTTATCAGAAACAAAACGCCCAAAAGGTGACAAATTGCACTCAAGTACGTACAGTATAGGAGGTAACACGGAGTACATATGAAGGAGACATCGTGAGGCGTAGAAATGTAACAGTCAGAAACGAATGTGGGAGAGCAACGTTTTAATCTCAGAGATCAAACATGCAAAATACACGTAGGCGACATGGACCACCTCAAGCTGCTCAGTGAGACGGTGTCCTACAAAACATGAACACATCCAACTTTAAAATGAGGCAGAATACTTAATAATACAGTTTAAACTACTAATACTGCTGCTTTATAGACTCCGTAAGAGAAAACAAGTGACACAATCTCAGTTGTTCCTTTTGTTCCACAAATCTTATTCCTTATCCACATCTTTTGCTGAAACTCACTATTTTGAGTGCATAAGTGTAAAAAAGGGGAATCTTCAGCTGTTATCACTCACAAAAGGGTTTCATTTTTCCGAAATACCACCATGCTGCTGTTGGACAGAAGACATCAGTGTGTTTATCGTGTGCGTTAAACAGAGGGCACGAAAACACGTTCATTTCTGGGAATAATACTCAAAAAGCTGGCAGATATGTTGGCAGGTGGTGCATTCAAATGCTGCGCTTATTTCCGGTAAGTGCAGAGGTGCAGTGTGTGCTTTGAGAAAACACTACCCTGTCGAAAATTCAAGTACTACAGGAGTACTAACATGCAAGTGTACTATATGCGAGTGTACTACGGGAAGTACGACATCTGAAACACGGCCTTTGTGCGTTTGTGTGTCTTAGAAGATCCTCTGAGAGGCAGAAACGCAGTGTGTGGTTCCAGCTTCGGTGACAGACAGGCAGAGAGGACCCACAATGCAACAGGCTCTTCGCACTCAGACGCTCCCGCAGCACAGTGAGTACTTTCATGTGTGTGTGGCTGCACATACGTCGAGTATTGAACCTGTCAATGTGTGTTTAAACTTGTCAGTGTCATGTTATTATTATTGCTGACTTCTCTCTTGTTCCCACTTCAAACCTGCAGCAACACGTCTCCGTCGTATCATCGCCTCTTGAGTTTAAACTGAAACTTATTTACACATCCAGCACAGACATTTTCATATGTTTGTCATTTGGAGTCGGTTCAGTTTTCAGTCTCCTCTTTCTCTGTCTCGTATTGAGAAACATTAGCTGATAAATGCTTCGCTGTGTTCCTCGGCTGGTCGTGTTAGTTCTTAGTTCTGCTGCTTTAAGCCGTTTTATCTTTAACATTGAAGTTTTAATGTGATTGCTTATTATTTTATTTGCTCGCTGTCTTTTCTTTTGTAATTATAAAGTGTTTCGGGACCATGTTGCGTGGCGATTTTACACTTTAAGAGAATTGAATCAAATTGGATCGGACAGACAAGCACCCTTTTTTACATTCTTATTGTTAATTAAAAATATATTATAGCTGCTTTGAATATGAAAACAAAATATTTAGTTCAGCTCACTACAAATAAGGCCTCCGGGCACGTCTGTGTGCAGAGGCAGCTCCTCTTAGCCGTACATGTCTTGTCCCTCAGCGGTTCAACATTGTCGGCGTATGAATCGCGAGAGCGTCGGAGGCCAAACGACCCGGCTGCAGCCTGAAAGCCTTTCGCTCCCACTGACGTTTTAAAAATGTCAAAGCCACATCAGTTACGGGTCTTTAACAAGCTCGCTGGCGATTGCGGCGTCGAAACACATTTTTTTTTTAAAACGCCACCAGGGTCCATCTTTTACCGCGGCTCGGTCTCCAAACGGCGCCGACCGAAACGCCCTGTTTCAGAGTGATTGTTTAATACAATCGTCTGCGCAGACGACATGTTGAAACAGTGTGACTAAAGACAACGCTGAACTCATCCCTCTCTCACTCACTCACACACACACACACACACACACAAACAGACACACACATACACAACGTCTCTATTATTGGGAGGGGGAGGGGGGGCATTCCCAGTCATACCCCAACTAACATATTGGAGTATTTATATGGGATTTGTGTGCATTAGATAAAAAAAAAGGCGCTCTTGTTCTTTTCATCCTCATCGGCTTTTCATGGCTGTTTGACTGTAACACTGATGACTCTCTGCCCCCCCCCCCCCCCGACCTCACCCCACCCCACCCTCCTCCTCCTCCAACCCCTCCACTCTGCGTTTCTCTAAGCCCCCTCCATCCATCCCAAATCCTTTCCTATCGGCCAATTTAAACAAGCTGGGTCCAGAGAGAGAGCGAGGAGTGAGGGGGGGGGGGAACGACACAGAGATGCTGTGTCCTAAGCTCTTTTTAAAAACAGTAAAAAGGAGCGAGAGGAGTGAAAAAAAAAAAAAAAAGAAAAAGAGTGGCAAAAGAGGGTTTGGGCGATTTGGCAGCCAAAAGCCCGGTCGTACTACCCCAGGTCTTCCCCTGCACCGCTGACACAGGCTAAGACAGCAGATCCCCAAAAACCTCCCCAAAGATAATAGCCACAGAGAGGAAGAAACAAAAGCCTCAGCCTCTTTTTTTTTTATTGCACAATTCCCCCCTCCTTTACAACAATTTTTATATCAAACCCCCCTCTCTCCTCATCCTCCCTCCTCTTTTGTAATCTGGTCTCCGATGAAGTTTCATTGTTTCACATGTGAAGCCAATGACAGCTTAGCCGAGATGGAGTAGGGGAGGCATTATAGCGCGGGCGTTCTCCCGTTTGGCTCGCCGAGAAAAGAGCAGAGAAAGAGAGGGAGGCGAGCACAATGGCAGTTTGGGGGCTCCTCGCAGATTCACGCCTTTCCCCCTAAATCCGAGAAGTGAGAGAGAACGAGACGGGAATCTGGGAAGCGTCCCAACGTTCCTTTGATGGCTGCTGGCCTCTCCTGCTCGTCACGTAGCCTCCTGTCAGTGGAGAGCAGGACAGGGGGCCATTTTCATTTTCCTCTCCGTGGAGGAGTTATTGGACTGACAGAAAGATTTGCTTTTCAGATTTTATGTTTTTATTTTGGACTCACGTCCAGAATCTTTCAGCAGACAAAGGTTCAGTGTCTCGTAGTTTTTTCTGCTGAAAGGACAGTTTTTAAACCGGAAACTGATGGCCCCAAACAAAAATCCCTTATCTGTCTGTCGGTGATACTAAACTCCGAGTTTCTATATACACAAATTAAGAAGATGACTAGTTCGACAAAAAATGACTGTCCCTTCAGTAGACGAGAAGTAGAGACTAAAATGAATTATTTATTACTGACACTTATTGATTATAAATCCTGATTATTATTTAAAATTTTGTGGTTGATCGAT
Source organism: Brachyistius frenatus (assembly GCF_029030835.1). Lineage (NCBI taxonomy): Eukaryota > Metazoa > Chordata > Actinopteri > Embiotocidae > Brachyistius > Brachyistius frenatus. Next base: position 7,153 of record NW_027210859.1, on the reverse strand, counting down.
GTGCAACCTTGAACCAAGACAAGTGACATATCGACCCTGCACTGACAGCGACTCCCTGGTGTCACAGAGACGCTCAATGTGACGTCTATAACTGTGATGGAAACACTGAAAACGTTTATGTTTACATCAAGAATAGAGGAGAGGAACGCTAAAGTAGTCAGCGTTACTTTATTCAACCAGGAAAACAAACGTCCGGACATTTGTTTTATTGATTCTGATCCAGAGAAAGGGACAACACAGGGTGCATAATAGACAGTGAACTCTATATATCATAATTCAGTGGTGTGACTCTAAACCAACAACAGAAGAAGAATTCGAGTATATAAAACCACAAAGTAAAACATGAAGTGACGCATGTTGAGGTTTGACTAACTGGTTTACTTCTCATTTTTTCTCCAGTGTAAAGTCATTTGTTATTTCATTCTACCACAACGTACATACAGTATGTAATGCAGCTAAATTCATACTCAGACTGGGAACAAATTTACACCCAGGTCGTCTCAGGTTTGTCAAAATGTACTCTTGAAAACAAGAAAATCACCAACTGAAGTAGAAACGAGATGCAGCAGATTGAGAGACAGTTAAAAGGTTAATTAAAACATTGTGAAACAGAAATAATTCCAACATTACTGGACATGTAATGGTTTTATTTGTCGTTTTATTGCTGCCCCGCTGCAAAGTAAACTGATAAGCCAAAACATTACAGCGGTGCATGTGAAGGTCTGGGATATATTAGAGCGGAAATGTACATTTTTAAAACTAAATGCAACAGGTGTGACTCTGCTCTGTTCTTGTTCTTCAGTGCTGACGGAAGAGCCAATCAGAGGAGACCACAGGAGGAGAGCATTCATGTGACCATCAGCCCAGAAGTGCTCAGGACTCTGAGACACACAGGTGAGTGTTCAGCTGTGGAGGAAAGAGTTTTCTAATGCTGAGAGCTTTGCATGTTAAAGTATCACAACAATATGAGCAATCGATTACGGACTGGTTTCGATCTTTAGAAAGATGTGGAGGTTTGTTCTCGAGTTTTTTTGTGTCTTTGAAGATGAATCAAAACCAAAACGTTTGGATGTTTTTGCATCTTTTAAGTGGCAGAAGATTAATTTAATGTGCAATCTGCCTTTTTCTTGTTTAAAGAAGACACAGTTATGTAATTGTTGTTGTCATTGTATGTTTAACAGTAAGTTTCTTATCAGAAGAAATCCTCATTTCTCATATATCATCCTTTTTTTTTACATGGTAGGACATTATGTATATTTGATAGCTACCTCACTGTGTTGCAGCAGACAAGCATTTCATCTTTCTGGCTTCAATTTATTTCACCTCCAAAATCGAGACTTTATGACAGAACTCTGCAATATCCAATTTCAGAAACAACCATATTTACATACATGAACCTTCATGTTGCTAATAATTCTCAAAAAAAACCACAAAAAAACAAGCTGCCAAACAACAGGAGTGTTCAGTAATAGAAAGAGAGAGTCAGCCCATTACAATAAATCACAGCTAATGTCGGTGTCAGGACCACGTTTTAAGCCCCGCAGCAATTCTCCGGCGACATGCAGCCTGTTTTATTCTCTAAACGTGGCCTGAGTGCTCCGCTCTCGGTGTCTCAGATGTCCGAGATGACTAACTGGTCATTTAGGAAAAGCACCCATTAAGAAAACATCACTTCTCTTCCGACGTCGTCGTCTTCCTCCTCCTGCTCACTCCATTTTAATAATTCCATTTTTCAGGTGATTAGCAATTGTCTCTGCACCAAATCGCTCTGTCATTTGATAATCCGGACTTTAGGCTATTGGAGGGAATTTGCATCAGCGTTTTAAATATCTGTATAAAGCACGCCGGGGCTTTAATGTCAATCATAACCTTATTAACGAAGGGCTCAGAGCGAGGGAGATCGTCATGAGTGACAACGGTTTACATTCGTTAAAACCCAGAACAGGCGACGTGTCGGACCTACTGAGCGAGCATGTAACCCGTTCAGGCGTTCAGCTGCGTGTGTTTGTGTGCTGTAGGGCGGCCGTGTGTGATTATGCATGTCTAATGTTGGGTTGTTGTACTTGTTCAAAGTGTCACAACTGGTTTGCAGGGACGTCTAACATCTCCTGTCGTTCTCGTTTTGTTCCGCAGGAAGCAGCCGAGCTGACAGAGACGCGCTGAACGTAAGTTGATTGACTCCGAATCAGATGGAAAAGTCATCTAGAATCATATTTTACGATCCTTGGCAGTAATGTAGTTGCAGCAGTAAACTGCAGTACGGCTGTTCCCAACCACGGAAACTGGAAAAGTTCCCTTTAAGTTCCCTTATTAAGCATTTATAAACACCATATAAACACGTATTAATAGTTTATAACACAATATACTGTATTTTTAAGAAGACATAAAGACTTTAAGTCTTAATTACTGTAATCAAACTTCTTCTTTTATGGCACTCGATGGCCACTTCATCTTCTACTCTCAAACTCAGCTGTTCAGTCACAAAATCCACCAGTACGACGTCTATAATGTTCAACTTCTCGTGAAAATGTGTAAATCCCTCCTCATCTGCCTGCATTAGGGAGCAGAATATTAGTTACAGGTCTTGATATTATGCAATTCATTACTAACAGTGATGATAAAACATGTAGTTTTATTAACATTTCTGTCACAGTGTCCATAAAATAAACAATTTAGGCTTCATAAGTTGCATTAATATGTACAGGTGTTCCTAATAAAGTGGCCCCCAGAGTGTTATCAGCTGAATACATTAATAAACTCTCACGTCTGCTGACATTTACATTATAATATTTACATTAATATCCTGCTTATAGAAGCAAAAGAGGGAGTTTACAAAAAGTGTTTTTTGTCTTGGATTTCTTTTCTTTTTTTCAGCTGTTTTCAGTCACTGAAATGAAACCAAACTGCACAAATTAAAGTTAGTGAAAAAAACAAGTAAACAATGCTTCATATGAAAGATTTACAAGATAAAGGAGCCACTGCAAGACCGAAGTTACAGATTATTACATGATGTTATATTGTTCTGTTGTGATTAGTTGACTAATTCATTCGATTTTAAAAATTAATTTTCTGTTTCCAGTGTGTCAAATTTGAGGATTTTCTGCTTCATTTTTATCTCATATCATAAGTAATAAAATGTTTTTTTTTTTATTATTATTTCAAATTGTTAATTGGACAAAACAATGAATCTATGGTCATCTATTTGGGCAGTTGATTGATTAATCAATAACATAATCAAAAATACAGTAGGTTGTAGTGCAGTGCTAATCCAGCTTGTATACAACTGTAACTGTATGTGTTGTTTCTAGAAATGATTCAGGTTTATTAAACAAAAACATTTGTGTTTATTCTCTGTCAGGATGATGATGATGATGACGATGATGATGATGAAGACCCCGGGATGCTTCGTGTGGTTCATTTAGGAATGGTTTGAAAAAAACTAACATGTACAATAAGACTTTATTAATCCCAATGGGAGACAAGAGAAACCAATAAGAAGCTCACTTCATCCATTTTTTTTTTATGCAGAGTTACCTGAAATATTTTGTGCACAATGATCTGAAACTCGTATTGTTCTTGCCCACCGATGGAAACCAAAAAGCCTTTTATTCCTCAGACCTGTCAAGAGTTTATCTGCGACTTTCAGCCAAGTCAGAAAACACTGGATGTGAATTCGGGTTGTTTTCTGTCTTAGTGAAGTTTAAACCAAATGAACCTTAAAAAGAAAACAGTTACACCAGGTTCTCCCTTTTAACAACATGACAGAAAATGTTTTAAACCCTGCCATTAATCAGCCTGAAAAAAATAAAGACTTCTATTATGCTTCCATCACCGCTGATATTGGATGTTCCAGGCTTCCTCTGCCTGTGTGCGTGTGCGTGTGCGTGTGGCGTGTAGATGTGTGTGCTGGCCGAGATTATGGGCCACAGTTTTATTCATGAACAGGAGCCAACCAGCGACTTTAAAGCATCGCGCGGAGCCCCTTTCCTGAACAGCAGCCATAGCCGTGTCAGAGCTGTCGACGCGCTGCGCTCACCGACTAATCTGACAGCGCCGTGCGAGCCCTAATCCCTCACTGTATCGTAATCTATTTACTTTGCATTCTAAGAGGATTTCCACCAAAAAATATACAAGAAGCGATGTTGGAAATGGACAGAAGATCAGCGAGGATGCTTTTCTGCTCCTTTTTTTTTTTTTTTTCCTCCCTGGTTTGTTTTGTTAGCTTTCAAAAAAATATCATTGTATGTTTTTTGGGGAGTCAATCCCTTGCGAGAGGGACGGGTGAAAGGAATTACATTTCTGACTGATACTAATACTTCTCTTATGTAAACATCAAAATGTTATATTTCCCTTCTGATGATACAGTCACACTGCAGAGGCTGCTGGAGATAAGTGGCATCTGTCGTTGCCTTTAGTGCATCTCTTGGCACGTTCATAATTTACAAACCAAGGCTGCATTATCTCCCGATTGTTTGACTTGACAGCTCGAATAAAAGCTGCAAAATTGCTTAACAGGCAAGCAACGAGTTCCTCCCATCCCTCCGATGGCCTACACAGTAGCCTTTTTGACATGCAAACAGTGAAATCTCACAACACAAATGAAATTCATAATACAGAAAACAAAGTACGAGACCAAATGCTCTACTCGGTTACCCTTTAAGCAATTATGTGTCAGCTTTGTGAAATCCTAAATAGTTCTGCTTCATTTAAAATGTGGCCAGCAGCTTTGTTGTAAAAAAAAAAAAAAAAAAAAACGCCGCCTCTCGCTCAAATCTTCGCCATCCGAGATGACTCGCAGAGATAGGCTTATTAGTGGTATTAACATACTGCGCGGCGGGCTGGAGCTGTGAAACGGCCTTGTTAACATTTGGAAATGAATCAAGCCTCCAGCACTTGCTATTATCCAGGTTATCTGCCTCTTTTTTTTTTTTTTTTTTTTTTCCTCCCTCTCGCTCTCCTCTGTGCAACAGCTGTGCAGTGTTTCTGCAGAGGCCCATCTAACGACGCCTCTGATTGGACTGATACCGCTTCACCCTCGGGGGGAGGAGGAGGGGGGGTTGTATGATTTATAGCTTTGTGTCTGATCTCCACAAGTCAAATCCCTATAACATTATAGACACATATGTCAGGACCATTAAAGACATCACAGAGACAAATTTACTTACAACCCGGCCGTTTTTTGTGAAAGGATCGAATTCCCTGGAAAAATTACAGAGCAGAGTTAAGTTTCTCTTCGTTGTCGGGGCTCGAGTCAGCGAAGGAGATGCAGTCTGCGTTAAGATCACACTACAATTATTTCATCAAGAAAAGTACTTCATTATACAGCAGCCTATCTGTATTAAATATCTGCGTTTGCCCCCTCAAAGACAAAAAGCTTTACATTTTGATGCTGAGGTTAGAAGAACCCGTATATGGCCTCAGATTGAAGTCAGAAACAGAAAGTTAAGATGAATGTTTTATTCACAGTCAAACAGACTGAACTCCAACGTTCAGGAGAGCTGGGACCTCTTCAGCAGCAAAAATACAGTTTTACCAGACTGATGCTTCGTGACTTTTAAAGTCTGGTACCTAATGAGGGCCCGAGCACCGAGTGGTGCGAAAAAAAAGTCATACTATAGCGTGTCATTTCGGACGACACGCTATAGTGTGACTTTTTTTTATATTTTGGACGACATGCTGTAGTGTGACTTTTTTTTATATTTTGGACGACATGCTATAGTATGACTTTTTTATCATATTTTAGACGACATGCTATAGTGTGACTTTTTTATCATATTTTGGACGACATGTTGTAGTATGACTTTTTTATCATATTTTAGACGACATGCTATAGTGTGACTTTTTTTATCATATTTTAGACGACATGCTATAGTATGACTTTTTTTTCATATTTTGGACGACATGTTATAGTATGACTTTTTTATCATATTTTAGACGACATGCTATAGTATGACTTTTTTATCATATTTTAGACGACATGCTATAGTATGACTTTTTTATCATATTTTAGACGACATGCTATAGTATGACTTTTTTATCATATTTTAGACGACATGCTATAGTATGACTTTTTTATCATATTTTAGACGACATGTTATAGTATGACTTTTTTATCATATTTTAGACGACATGCTATAGTGTGACTTTTTTATCATATTTTAGACGACATGCTATAGTATGACTTTTTTATCATATTTTAGACGACATGCTATAGTATGACTTTTTTATCATATTTTAGACGACATGCTATAGTATGACTTTTTTATCATATTTTAGACGACATGCTATAGTATGACTTTTTTATCATATTTTAGACGACATGCTATAGTATGACTTTTTTATCATATTTTAGACGACATGCTATAGTATGACTTTTTTATCATATTTTATACGACATGCTATAGTATGACTTTTTTATCATATTTTAGACGACATGCTATAGTATGACTTTTTTATCATATTTTAGACGACATGCTATAGTATGACTTTTTTATCATATTTTAGACGACATGCTATAGTATGACTTTTTTGTCATATTTTAGACATGCTATATATATTATGACTTTTTTATCATATTTTAGACGACATGCTATAGTATGACTTTTTTATCATATTTTAGACGACATGCCATGGTATGACTTTTTTGTCATATTTCAGACATGCTATATATATTATGACTTTTTAGTCATATTTCGGATGACATGCTATAAGTATGGCTTCCGTTCAAGTTATGGAGGCTAACACGGTGGTGCAGCTGTCAGAGTTGTTGCCTCTCAGTTGAAAGGTACCGGGTTCAATTCCTGCCTGTGACTTTCCACGTGGATTCATTATTCCTGCAAGACTAATGACCAGAAAGTAAAGTTTGTTGTCCACAATAAGGATGACTAACTTATGCATGTTGTCCATAATGTAAAACATCACATTCAAGCAAGAACATGCAATCCTCCACACTAAGTTCCAGACCCCATATCGAACCCAGAAGCTCCTGATTGTGAGATGACAACGCTGGATTGGAACTTCAACATTTTTGATGACTTTCTTGCATGCTTGTCTGACTTATATGACTTATATAACTTTTAAACATGTTACTGAAGAGAGTTCTACGGTGCAGTGGTTGGTGATGTTGCCTCCCATTCAGAAGGCTCCAGGTTCA
>NW_027210858.1:460000-486914 GCF_029030835.1 Brachyistius frenatus | reverse complement strand
TCTGATCAACGATGCACAGCTGACCGATCAATCAGCGTGTCCCCCCCCGCCCCACTTAACTAAATAAGGCTGGAGATCGTATGAAAGGTTGCCATGGTAACTTCTTTACATCCACAATGAAGATTAGTTCGTTTTGATTGACAGCATGCAGTTAGGTCAAAGGTTGCCATCCATCCTGCTGCTCATCAGTCGCCATGGTAACGGCGGTATCAGCAGGTCAGCGAGTTCTGAGCGAGTTTCATTAACAACCCTCTCTCTCTTTTCCTCTTCATCTCTCTTAACGATCCACATCTCCACCCTCCTCCTCCTCCTCCTCCACCACTCTCTCCTTCTTCTCCTTCTCCTTCTCCTCCTCCCTCACCCCCCCCTGTCTCTTCAGGTCCTGGAACACCTCGGTGAAGAAGTGCGGGTCGGCGTTGATTCGCAGCATGTCGCCGCTCAGAAGCTCGATGGACTCCAGCGCTCTCTCCCAGAATGCATCGCGGCTGGACTCCACCAGGAAAGGTTTGAGGGGGTAGGAGATCTCGTTGCCCAGGTAGGAGTAGGCCAGATAGAGACAGGTGAGGAAGGTGGCGTGGAGCTCCTGCTCCGACGACGTGTCCTCGTCCACTACGTCCCTGCACAGCAGGTACACGAAGACCAGACTGGCAGGACTGATGAAGCACTGGTCCTGAAGGGGACGAGAGACAGCAGGTCAAACAGACGGAGAGTACCTGAACGCAGCACGGTGATGCACACGGACGATCAAACACCCTCATGAGGAAGGATTCAGTTATCGACCAGCAGAAAGTCCACGTTCTCAACGCGCTGTTGTCCTGCTGTTGGAAGTATTTTGGCATGTTGGAGAAGCCTGTTGCCATGGCAACACAGTTGAGGTGGTTCCCAGTGAATGTTCCCCTCACAAGGTCTCAGTGGAACTCGGTATTGACAGTCTGACTCTGGGGGACAAATTCACGGGACACAAACAAAGCCCAGCTGGTGTCTCCTGACCTGACCACCTTGTTTGGTCTTGGACAGTGAAGCTCCGCCCCTCTTGAAACATGATGTCACTCAGAACACCTGGTGGCTTCATCACCGGAGACTTTCTGAAGCATTTCAAGGGTCTCTGTTGCCCGTTTACAACTTTTGTTATAAACTGATGTTTCCCTGCTCCGGTTTCAGGTCCATGATGACATCACTAATGTTCACGTTCAAGTGTTGATCAATAACTCTGATCGATCCTCCATGTGCATCTCTGTGCTGCGTTCAGGAACTCGCTGAACGTGTTCGCACCATAAAAACTGAACAGGGAGGACTTGGTGCTAAGGTCTGAGAAGTCAACATAAACAAACAAATAAACAAACAAACAAAAAGTTACCTGCCAGCCCTGAAGCAGCAGCGCCCGATCAACGTTTCTGAACCAGAGGACGATCTGATTGGACGACAGCTCCTTCAGTTTGACACAACGACAACGCAGAAAATCTGAAAGACAACGAAGGAGTTCGCCTGTCGATGCCTGCAGAGGAAAAGGGGAGGAGCACCATGATGACATCACTTTCTTTGATTCAATTGTGACATTTTAGTTGAAGGCATTTAAAACTGATCAGAAAGAAAAACATATTTAATGAACCAATTAAAATGTTTTATATGAAAGTTCAGGGACTTGTTCAAACTTCTGTGATTCTTTCATCTCAAAGTTACAGATTAAAACTTTGTTGGATTCTTGTTGCAGTCAGACCACTGAAGAAAAAATATTTATTTATTCAGCTTCAATTATTTCCTACCAGAAATATGCCTGTTGCTTACTATCTAGTTATTTTGTTCTGCTGCTTATTTACATTCTGTTGTTTAGATTTAGGGTTCTTTTAAAAGCCGATGACTCTCCCTTATTAGGTTTAAAGATAAAGCACCAACCTGCACCACCACCCTCCGCGGTGAGACCACCAGGTCCGGCCGGGCCCGCCTATGTGTCTGATCCGGCACGGTGGGTACGGGCACCGGGATGGGTCCGTATTTGAGTCCGACCTTCGGGGCTCTGCGGCTGTCGGTGATCGTGTTCTGCCGCTGTTCCCGCGGCACGTGCCCAGACTCGGACACCACAGGCTTCACCTTCTTCCCGCCCTTCCTCTTAGCTCGCGCAGCCACGAGACGTTTCTTCCAGCTGAGCGCGTGGAGCAAAACCGGGTGCCGCTTCTTTTTCTTCTTCCCGTCCTCTTCTTCTTCTTCCTCCTCCTCCTCCTCCTCCTCCTCCAGCCGCTTCTGCACCGCGAGCTTCTCCGGTCCGCGAGCTGCGGCTTTCCGCAGGCCCGGAGACAGAGACAGCACCGTTCCCATGACGACAACCGGACCGAGCGGCGCGAGCCTCTGCAGCAGCGGTGGAGGAGGAGGAGGAGGAGGAGGAGGGAGAAGAGCTGTTTGTCTGTCTGTCCACCTGTTTCTCTCTCTGTCCACTAGTCTATCCTCCTGTCTCTGTCCACCTGTCTCTCTGTCCTCCTGTCTGTCTCTCTGTCCACCTGTGTGTCTGTCTGTGTCTCTGTGACGAAGCCTGGTGACTCAGAGGGGGCGGAGCTCCTGCGGACTCTGTCCTTGGTGCTGAAACAGATTCAGGTTCATTTTAAAGGAGTATTACACTGATTTAACACAGTCAGTTAAAAATGATGCAGGAGCAGAAGGTTTTTATTTCACGATGAACCTGGTGTCTACATTACCCACAATTCACCTGGAGCACTGACAGTCAGGTCACACCTGTAAACGGCTGCAGAGCCTCCTCTCCTGTGTGAGTCTGAATCTCACCAACACACTGCAGCAACACCTTCCCAGACAGACATGACAACAAACAGCATCACTACAGCAGTCACTACTGATGGTGCACGCAGCAGCCATCTTGGATCTTGAGGTCAGAGTTGGTGAGGCTCTTTCCCCTCTCTGAGTCAGAAACCTTATTTCAGGGGTTCACGCTGGAAATTCACACAAAGAACTGGATAATTTAAACTTCCAAGTTTAAATAGAAGAAACCATAACTACAATATGTACCGTGTGTTAAAACGCACACTATGGATCACTAAAGTTCACTATGGTTCAATATGGTTCATTATGGATCACTAGAGATCACTACGGTTCACTACAGATCACTATGAATCACTAGAGATCACTATGGTTCTTTATGGATCACTAGAGATCACTACGGTTTACTATGGATCACTATGGTTCTTTATGGATCTCTAGAGATCACTACAGTTCACTACAGATCACTATGGTTCTTTATGGATCACTAGAGATCACTACGATTCACTATGGTTAACGATGGTTTACTACAAACAGCTGAGACATTTGCTCCTCTGACATCAGTCGTCTGATTCCGATCAACTTCAGGGACAAACAAAGCGGATTTAAAGACGATACGAACAAACAGATGAAAACAACTGATTTGTTGATTGTTTGAAATAATTTCTGTTTGTTGTATAAAATCATTTCCAGTCACTCAACACCTGCAGCTCACTGAGCTTCCACCAGGGGGAGCTGTCCTGTTAATGTCTGTCAGTGATGATGATGATGAATTGTTCATCACTGACAGAAACACTTCTACTTTCACGTTAGTTCAAAACAAACTGATTCTGCGGTTAACAAAATAAAAACAAAATTTTAATTATTATATCTAATATGTTTTGGTCTTGATTCAACTGTTTTAAAAATAAATAGTTTAAAGTCTTCATTCTATTCTTTTCTTCTGGCTGCACTGAGAAAATCAAAGTCGACCATGTAGCATCATGGGATCCAAATATTGTGATATAACGTGATAGCGGAGCTGCTGGCATCATTAAACAGGATCTTAACACGCATGTAGGACACAAACATACGTGTACAAATACAGCAGCTGATCCATACACACACACACACACACACACACACACACACACAGAGGGGGTGGAGAGACACTGACTGACAGTGACACAGAGGTGTGTGTGTGTGTGTGTGTGTGTGTGTGTGTGTGTGTGTGTGTGTGTGTGTGTGTGTGTGTGTGTGTGTGTGTGTGTGTGTGTGTGTGTGTGTGTGTGTGTGTGTGTGTGTGTGTGTGGTGGGCGGAGCCTGTGGCAGCAGAAGGTTCATTGTCTGAGGAGGCAGTGAGAGACGGAGGAGGGAGGGTCGAGCGAGCTCGGTGGAGACTGCAGCTGTGAGAGAGAGAGACAAAGAGGGGGAGGCCGACTCTCTCTTTCTTTCTTCATGTGGGGGAGGAGAGGGGGAGGATTAACCGGCTGATCTGCAACACGGGCTCACACACAACACACACACATTTCATATTCGTGCACACACGATAACACGACAGCCGAGCGCGGCTTCATCTGGATCATCATCATCATCACCATCATCATCATCATCAGCAGCAGCAGCAGCAGCAGCAGTGGGAGACAAAGAGAGAGACAGAGACACTGACGAAGGATGGAGACGATCTCCACCATCTGAGGAGGCAGAGAGACACACAGGAGGACAGACAGGAGGACAGACAGGCAGAGAGAGACAGGCCTTCAGCAGCTCGACCGCCCGTCTGTGATGGCCGACCACATGTTCCTGCCGCTGTGTGTGCTGAGTGTGTGTGTGCTGTAGGTGGGTGTGTTCAGTGTGTGTGTGTTCAGTGTGTGTCTGTGTGTGTGTGTGTGTGTGTGTGTGTGTGTGTGTGTGTGTGTGTGTGTGTGTGTGTGTGTGTGTGTGTGTGTGTGTGTGTGTGTGTGTGTGTGTGATGGGGAACACAGAGAGCATGGAGAGTCAGCTGGCCGTGATCCGGTCCAGAGCCGCCCCGGTTCGACTGCCGATGCCGGACCCAGCCGAGCTGGAGGAGAGGTTCTCCATCGCACTGGTGAGTATGTACACACACTACACACTACACACATACATATATACACACACACACACACACACACACTACACACTACACACATACATATATACACACACACACACACACACTACACACATACATATATACACACACACACACACACACTACACACATACATATATACACACACACACACACACACACACACACACACACTACACACATACATATATACACACATACACACACTACACACATACATACATATATACACACACACACACACACACACACACACACACACACACACACTACACACTACACACATACATATATACACACACACACACACACACTACACACATACATATATACACACATACACACACACACTACACACATACATACATACATATATACACACACACACACACACACACTACACACTACACACATACATATATATACACACACACACACACACACACTGCACACATACATATACACGCACACACACACTACATATACACACACTACATATACACAACACACGCACACACACACTACATATACACAACACACACACACTAAATATACACAACACACACACTACATACACACAACACACACACACACACACACACACACACACACAACACACACTACACACATTCAGGATGTCGACTGCAGATGAGGAAAATGTAAAATAACACTCAGGGAATCTTCAGGAATGGGGTGGTCTGAAGTGGTCCGAGGTGGTCCGAGGTGGTCTGAGGTGGTCCGAAGTGGTCCGAGGTGGTCTGAGGTAGTCTGAAGTGGTCCGAAGTGGTCTGAGGTGGTCCGAAGTGGTCCGAGGTGGTCTGAAGTGGTCCGAAGTGGTCTGAAGTGGTCTGAAGTGGTCTGAAGTGGTCTGAGGTGATCTGAAGTGGTCTGAGGTGGTCTGAAGTGGTCTGAAGTGGTCTGAAGTGGTCTGAGGTGATCTGAAGTGGTCTGAGATGGTCTGAAGTGGTCTGAGGTGGTCTGAAGTGGTCTGACGTGGTCTGAGGTCGTCTGAAGTGGTCTGAAGTGGTCTGAAGTGGTCTGAGGTCATCTGAAGTGGTCTGAAGTGGTCTGAGGTGGTCTGAAGTGGTCTGAGGTCGTCTGAAGTGGTCTGAAGTGGTCTGAAGTGGTCTGAGGTGGTCTGAAGTGGTCTGAGGTGGTCCTCCTGAGGTGGTCCTCCTGAGGAGGACGATGGTCTGGTCCGTCTGATTCGCTGTTAAAGAAAACAGTTGTGTTTGAGCCATCTGATTGGTTAGAAGTTTCAATGTTTGACTTCCTGTTTGTTCCATTATGTTGATACCTGGTCTTTCAGAATCTGGAAGGTACCAGCAGTTCTGGTTCTGGTTCTGATGGAGGAACTCCCACATTATAAACTGTTTGTGTTTCAGAATTCAATGAACCTACCACCTGACAAGGTGCGTCTGCTGCGTTCCTACGACAACGAGAAGAAGTGGGAGCTGATCTGCGATCAGGTCGGTGGTGTTAAGAAAGTTCAAAGGTTTGAAAGATTCGTACGTGAAGAAACGTTCGTCTAGAACGTCTGAAGTCGTTTGTTTGTTTGGTTTATGATGGAAACTTAAATGTTTTGACAGACACCTTAAAAGAAGCACATTCAAATCTATAAAAGTCTATTCACATTACTTATACCTAAGTATAAGTAAGTGTGTGTGTGTGTGTGTGTGTGTGTGTGTGTGTGTAGGAGAGGTTCCAGGTGAAGAACCCCCCCCACACCTACATCCAGAAGTTGAGAGGTTTCCTCGATCCGGCCGTCACACGGAAGGTTTTTATTATTTCATGGAGTTGATATTTAAAGTTTTTATTCGACGATCCTGCAGTTTATTATTAATCCGTCTCTCTGTGTCTGCCTGCCTGCCTGCCTGCCTGCCTGCCTGTCTGTCTGTCTGTCTGTCTGTCTGTCTGCAGAAGTTCAGAAGAAGAGTTCAGGAGTCGACTCAAATGCTCAGAGAGCTCGAGATTTCTCTTCGTACAAACCACATCGGGTACCTATCTAGCTGACTACCTGTCTCTCTCTCTCTCTCTCTCTGACCTGTCTGACTACCTGTCTCTCTCTCTCTCTCTCTCTGACCTGTCTGACTACCTGTCTCTCTCTTTTTGTCTCTCTCTCTGACCTGTCTGTCTGACTACCTGTCTCTCTCTTTTTTTGTCTCTCTCTCTCTGACCTGTCTGTCTGCAGATGGGTCCGGGAGTTTCTGAACGAGGAGAATCGAGGTCTGGATGTTCTGGTTGAGTATCTGTCGTTCGCTCAGTACGCTGTCACGTGAGTTTCTCAGACAACACGTGTGTTTCCATGGTTACAGACAGCTGTTGAGTGAGGGTGGTGAAACTCGATGACATGTGTTCAGGTTCGATGGAGAGCAGTCGGATGCGGGAAGCGAGGTGTCCTCCATCGACTCTCCCTGGAGTCGGTCCATAGAAGATCTCCACGGCGACTGCAGCCTCCCGTCACCGTCGTCCTCCGTGCCTCGAGCAGCTCGACACTCCATCAGGTTCCGACTCCACTCCGAGTTCCGACTCCGAGTTCCGAGTTCCGACTCCGTGTTCCGACTCTGAGTTCCGAGTTCCGACTCCGTGTTCCAACTCCGTGTTCCGACTCTGAGTTCCAAGTTCCGACTCCGAGTTCCGACTCCGTGTTCCGACTCCGAGTTCCGACTCCGTGTTCCGACTCCGAGTTCCGACTCCGTGTTCCGACTCCGAGTTCCGACTCCGTGTTCCGAGTTCCGACTCCCGACTCCGTGTTCCGAGTTCCGAGTTCCGACTCCAAGTTCCGAGTTCCGACTCCGAGTTCCGTGTTCCGACTCCGTGTTCTGACTCCGAGTTCCGACTCCGTGTTCCGTGTTCCGACTCCGTGTTCTGACTCCGTGTTGTGTGTTTGCAGCTCCACTCTGGTGACTCGCTCCAACACGCTGCCGAGTCGTCGTACGTTGAAGAACTCTCGACTGGTCTGTAAGAAAGACGACGTCCACGTTTGCATCATGTGTCTCAGAGCAGTCATGAACTACCAGGTAACACGGCTTCAGGCTGGTCCACATGTCACCGCAACACAACCGCTGACCTTCGTCTGTGTTCTCCTCTTCCTCAGTACGGATTCAACATGGTGATGTCACATCCTCACGCTGTCAATGAAATCGCCCTCAGCCTCAACAACAGGAACCCCAGGTACTCATGGGTAAAAATACGCTGAGTCAGGTGTATTTAAACACAACAAAGATAGTGTCTCTCTCTCTCTGTCTGTCTGTCTATCTCACCTGTCTCTCTCTCCCTGTCTGTCTCTCTTCCTCCTCAGGACGAAGGCTCTGGTTCTGGAGTTGTTAGCAGCTGTGTGTTTGGTCAGAGGAGGACATGAGATCATCCTGTCGGCCTTCGACAACTTTAAAACTGTAAACAACAACAACAACATACTTGACTGACTGATTGATTGATTGATTGATTGATTGATTGATTGATTGATTGATTGATTGATTGATTGATTGATTGATTGATTGATTGATTGATTGATTGATTGACTGATCTGTTGTAGGTGTGCTCTGAGTCGATGCGTTTTGAGAAGTTGATGGAACATTTTAAGAATGAAGACGACAACATCGACTTCCTGGTAAACAGAATTTCATCTTTTCGTTCATCAGGATCATTCTGGTGTCTATAATGTAATATGTAGATAACATGTAGTATGTAGATAATGTGTAGCATGTAGATAACATGTGGCATGTACATAACATGTAGCATGTAGACAGGTTAGGGTCAGCGCTGCCTTCACTGACTGTTGTACACGACATGGTGCAGACTGACGTTTATCGTGTGACATCTTCAGGTCAATGTCTGCTAACAGCATATATTTTTTACTGTTGCCATGGAAACGGTTGCTAGGTGGCCTGTATGCAGTTCATCAACATCGTGGTTCACTCAGTGGAGGACATGAACTTCAGAGTCCACCTGCAGTATGACTTCACCAAACTGAACCTGGACGAACACCTGGAGGTAAGAGCCAATCACAGGAGGCCAAATAGCATCACCACAGTCACATGATCAGCTCTCAGCCAATCACAATGTCTGAGTCACCATTTCAGTTCTCAACTGCTGAAGTTTATTGCGATGGAAACAGAACAACATGTGGCACGTTTAACCTGTCTGTTGGTCTGTCTGTGTCCCCCCCTCCTCCCTCCCCTCAGAGACTGAAGCACACGGAGAGCGACCGACTACAGGTTCAGATTCAGGCGTACCTGGACAACGTGTTTGATGTTGGAACGCTGCTGGAAGATGCAGAGACCAAAACTGCTGCTCTGGAGAGAGTGGAGGAGCTGGAGGAGAGCCTGGGCACGGTAAGATAGACAGGTGGAGAGACAGACGGGTGGAGAGACAGACAGTTGTCCCACTGACCAGTACCTGTCTCTCTCTCTCTCTGTCTTCAGATGTCAGAGCGTCTCCTGGACGTGGAGAACGAAGCGATGCTGAAGATTGTCGAACTGGAGAAGCAACTGATGCAAACTAACAAGGAGCTGGACCAACTGCGGGTCAGTGCTGTTACCATAAAAAACATGTTTCCTGTTCACCTGTTCACCTGTTCACCTGCTTCCTGTTACCCATTACCTGTGCAGGACGTATATGCGAGCACCAACACTCAGGTGCACACGTTGCGTCGGATGGTTCGTGAGAAGGACCAGACGATCCGGCGTCAGAGTCGTCTGGAGCGTCAGGCTCAGGAGGCGCAGCAGGCCGGAGGACCCGGAGCTCCTCAACCCCAGAGGGGAGAGGGTGACGGGGGCGTGGCTGACTCCGCCTCCCCCTCACCTCCACCCTGTCCTAACCTGTCCCCCAGGTAAGACACACCTGCACAGCAGCAGACAGACAGACAGACAGACAGAGCTTCAAACAGTCAGGAGACACATGACACATTAAAATGTTAACGTAAATAACAATGAGAAAAACACAGGAAGTCAAGAGCGGCCTTCAAAATTACGGTCCCAAATCGATGTGGAGCCACATGGTGACAACTCAAAACAATTCAACTCATCTAATTAATGTTAAGAAAAAACACTAAATGACCTGACTCCTGATTGGTTGATGAAATAACACACAGGAAGTCACAGCTCTGCTTCCTACAACCATCAGGAACCAATGACATCCTGATGTTCATTCATTTCTGCAGCCCTGAGACTGTAGCCTATCACAGCCTGGGACCGGGGATGGGCGGTGCTCCGGGGATGCTGTGCCCCCCTCCTCCTCCTCCCCCTCCCCCAATGCCAGGCACAGGTGAGTTTCAACTCAAGGTTTTCAAAAAATTACTTCGTGCTACTAAGTACAACTAAGTAGTGCTAGATACTACTAAGTACCGCTAAGTACTACCAAGTACTACTAAGTACTGCTAAAAACTACTAAGTACTACTAAGAACTACTAAGTACTACTAAGAACTACTAAGTACTAATAAGAACTACTAAGTACTAATAACTACTACTAAGTACTAATAAGAACTACTCACTGTCCCCAGGCTGTAATAACATGTGTCTTCTGTCTCCAGTGTCCAACGGGCCTTACCCTGCACCTCCTCCCCCTGCCCCCCCCCCTCCGCCTCCCCCTCCTCCTCCCTGTCGGACCAGCGAGCTCTCCTCCGTCCCCATGCCCCCCCTCCCCCTCCTGTGGCGCCCCCTCTCCCGGGGTCGGGTGGCTCGCCGACGGTCATCTTTAACTCGGGACTTGCAGGTGAGACTGGATCAGAGGGAACGATGCGTTCACAGGCTGCATGGAAAACGGTAGCCTGTAACCATGGCAACAATAACATCACCAGGTCCTGGAGTACCTCTGGAGTACATCACTGCAAATTAATCCACCCACTCACTCAAATTAATCCGCACCTCTCGGCCAATCAGAATCCAGACTTCTCGGTCGTCATGGTAACTGTGAAATGTGCTGTAACTTCCTGTGACTCTAACGTGTCGTTTCTTTTCTCCTGTCTGCTGTCAGAGGGTCCTTTAAAGTTATTCTGTAGGTGTATTGACCCTGACATCACCTGTCCTCCACCCGTCTCCCACCTGTCCTTCACCCGTCCTCTATCCATCCTCCACCTGTCTCACACCCATCACCCACCCGTCCTGTCTGTATCTCTGTCTGTCTGTCCTCCTTTCCTTTAATGTTTTATTGTTAAACAAACTTCATCATCAGAACAAAAAAAATATCTATTTTCAACATATGAATCCGAGACTGACTGTCTCCCTCTCACCTGTCTCACCTGTCTCACCTGTCTCCCAGCTGTGAAGATCAAGAAGCCGATCCAGACTAAGTTCAGGATGCCGGTGTTGAACTGGGTCGCTCTCAAACCGAGTCAGATCAACGGAACCGTCTTCAACGACATCGACGACGAGTCCATCCTGCAGGTAAGACAGAGACACAGAGACACGGAGACACGGAGATTCTCTGACCACCTGTCCATCCTGTACGTCCCCAGGACCTGGACGTGGAGGAGTTCGAGGAGCTGTTTAAGACGAAGGCTCAGGGCCCGGCGGTGGACCTGACGTTGTCCCGGCAGAAGCTTCCTCAGAAGGCTCCGTCCAAAGTGTCTCTGCTGGAGGCCAACCGCTCCAAGAACCTGGCCATCACGCTGAGGAAGGCGGGCCAGGGGCCAGAGGTCATCTGCCGCGCCATCCACACGTAGGTCTAACTGCGGCAGAAGCCCCGCCCACAGCAGCCAGAGCTCTCGCAGTCCGACTCGGTTCCACCCGCCGCGCCGCATCTGGAACCGGAACGTTCAGATGCGGCACGGCGGGTTCAGGCTCCCGATTGGCCGCCGGCCCACCGTCTCACAGCTGAACGACCTCTGACCTCTGCAGGTTTGACCTCCGGACGGTGCGCGTGGACTTCGTGGAGTGTCTGATGCGCTTCCTGCCGACGGAGGCCGAGGTGAAGCTGCTGCGACAGTACGAGCGCGACAGGAAGCCGCTGGAGGCGCTGAGTGACGAGGACAGATTCATGATGCAGTTCAGCCGCATCGAGAGACTCAATCAGAGGATGTCAATCATGACCTTCATGGGAAACTTCACCGACAACGTCCAGATGTTGACCCCGGTAAGACACAGCAAGACAGACAGACAGGCAGGAGAGACACAGACAGAAGAGAGACAGACAGGAGACAGACAGACAGGGAGATAGACAGGGAGACGGACAGAAGAGAGACAGACAGACAGGGAGACAGACAGGAGAGAGACAGACAGGGAGACAGACAGGAGAGACACAGACAGGGAGATGGACAGGAGAGAGACAGACAGGAGACAGACAGGGAGACAGACAGAAGAGAGACAGACAGGAGAGCGATAGACAGGGAGATAGACAGGAGGGAGACTGACAGGAGAGAGGCAGACAGAGAGACAAACAGGAGAGAGACGGACAGGGAGACCGACAGGGAGATAGACAGACAGGAGAGAGACAGACAGGGAGACTGACAGGGAGAGAGATAGACAGGAGAGAGACAGACAGGAGAGAAACAGACAAAGGAGACAGACAGGGAAACAAAAGGAGAGAGACAGATAGGGACATAGACAGGAGAGACAGACATGGAGACAGACAGGAGAGAGACAGACAGGGAGATAGACAGGAGAGAAAGACAAGGAGACAGACAGACAGATGTGACCTGTCTCACTGTCTTTTTTCCTCTCAGCAACTCCACTCCATCATCGCTGCTTCAGTTTCTATAAAATCATCTCAGAAGCTGAAGAAGATCCTTGAGGTCAGTCTGAGTGAACAGATCTATATCATCTAATTCTGAGTGAACGGATCTATATCATCTGTGAACGGATCTATATCATCTAACTGTGAGCTTATCTATATCATCTAACTCTGAGTGAACGGATCTATATCATCTGTGTGAATGGATCTATATCATTTGTGTGAACGGATCTATATCATCTAACTCTGTGAACGGATCTATATCATCTAACTCTGTGAACGGATCTATATCATCTAACTGTGAACGGATCTATATGATGTGACTACGGTTCTAACAGCTGTTGGTTCTCAGATCATTTTGGCTCTGGGGAACTACATGAACAGCAGCAAGAGAGGAGCAGTGTACGGATTCAAACTACAGAGTCTGGACCTGGTAACACTCTCTCTCACACACACACACACACACACACACACACACACACACACACACACACACACACACACACACACACACACACACACACACACACACACACACACACACACACACACACACAGATACACACAGACACAATCCTGGCAGCTGATGTGTGTCTGTGTCTCGCTCTATGTATGTCTCTGTCTGTTTCTGTGTGTCTCTGTGTGTGTCTGTCTGTCTCTGTCTGTCTTTGTGTGTCTCTGTCTGTCTCTGTGTGTGTAGCTGCTGGAGACTAAGTCCACAGACAGGAAACAGACGTTGCTTCATTACATCAGCAACGTTGTGAGAGAGAAATATGCGTCGGTGTCTCTTTACTACAACGAGCTGCACTACGTGGACAAGGCTGCTGCAGGTGAGTCTGTCAGCCAATCAGAGCGCAGCGGGGCCTCCGTCCTGTGAGTCACCTGTTCACCTGTTCATGTTTTCACCTGTTCACCTTTTCACCTCTTCACCTTCTCACCTGTTCACTTTCTCACCTGTTCATGTGTTCACCTGTTCACCTTCTCACCTGTTCATGTGTTCACCTGTCCACCTGTTGACCTGTCCCCCTGTCCACCTGTTGACCTGTCCACTTGTTGACCTGTCCACTTGTTGACCTGTCCCCCTGTCCACCTGTTGACCTGTCCACCTGTTGACCTGTGCAGTGAGTCTGGAGAACGTGCTGTGTGATGTGAAGGAGCTGCAGCGCGGCATGGAGCTCACCTGGAGGGAGTTCAGCGTGTCGCACAACGCAACACTCAAAGACTTCATCAGCAGGAACGAATCACGACTCAGCAAACTGCAGGAGGACGCACGCATCGCTCAGGTGAGACACACAGACAGGTGAGACACAGACATGTGAGATAGACAGAATGTTAGTCAAATATTTTCCCATATGGTCTAGCGGTTAGGATTCCTGGTTTTCACCCAGGCGGCCAGGGTTCGACTCTCGGTATGGGAACTCCTTGTTTACGGGCGGCACGGTGGTGCAGTGGTTAGCATTGTCGCCTCACAGCAAAAAGGTTCCGGGTTCAAATCCGGTCCTGGGCCTTTCTGTGTGGAGTTTGCATGTTCTCCCTGTGCTTGCGTGGGTTTTCTCCGGGTTCTCCGGCTTCCTCCCATCATCCAAAAACATGCACCTCAGGTCAGGTTACCTGGCGCCGCGCTAGTGGCAGCCTGCTGCAGCAGCTCCCCCCTGAGAGCCCCCCTGCTGTAGCGAAGAAATTTCCCCTCGGGGATTAATAAAGTGAAATAAAAATAAATTAAACTCGGTGTCTATAGTTCTAAATCATATGAAACTGTGACGAACTGTGCGCGTGTGTGTGTGGACAATCCTCAGGACGCCTTTGAAGATGTGGTGAAGTTTTTCGGCGAGAGTTCAAAGACGATGCCTCCATCCGTCTTCTTCCCCATCTTTGTTCGTTTCATTAAAGCCTACAGGGTGAGTGACACAACACTAAGCCCCGCCCCTTCACACATGGGTGTGGTCCGTCAGCCTCAAGCCCCTCCTACATTTTGACTGAAAAGTTCTTCATTAAAACCACTCAGATCCCGTGGACATGTCATGACTTCATTTGTGAATGTGCGTGTGTTGTGTGTCTGTCTGTGTGTGCGTGTGTTGTGTGTCTGCGTGTGTGTGTTGTGTGTCTGTGTGTGTGTTGTGTGTCTGTAGCTGGCGGAGGACGAAAACGAGCAGAGGAGGCGTCAGGAACAGATGTTGTTGGAGAAACTGGAGCAGGAGGAGCAGCAGGAGGAGGAGGAGACCAAGGTGAGACCTGTCAATCAAAGAGAACAGGTGCTGCTGATACACATGTACATTAAGCACTGACATCATCTCCTAAACAGTTTGTGATTGGTCAGTAGATCTGTGGGCTACCATGGACCAGAAGGTATTAAGGTTAAATGTGTGTAACGTGTCGTTGGTGCTGTCGGCTGGAACCTCAGAAAACGTTGTACGATTGATGGACACAACAGTTCATGACATGACGGCTGTGACATCACTAAGACCCTCCCCCCTCCCCCCAGTCTCCATCCCACAGGGGGAAGCGGCAGAAGCAGGAGCTGCTCACAGAGCTGCGACGACGACAAGGAAAAGACAGTCGGCATGTTTACGAGGGGAAGGACGGCGCCATCGAGGACATCATCACAGGTGAATATGTCAACACACGATCACGCCAGCTGCGTCTTATGTCCTTTCTGATCTGATTGGTTGTTGTTTTCCTGCCTGCAGCTCTGAAGACCGTCCCCTTCACGGCTCGATCGGCCAAACGTAGCTCCCGCTTCTTCTGTGACCCCGCCCACTCTGAGGAGCACTACTGAGACACATTACAGCACGGAGAGGGACACGCCCACTTCTCATCGATGGGACCAATTAGCACTTTGAACATTTCTGATCAATCAATGTGAACTAATGACTTCATGTTTTGTATGTTGTACAGACCAGGTAGCTCAACTCCCCCTGACCTCTGACCTCTGGAGTTTGTTTATCCACCAAACTCGATTTAGAAATCTGGAAAAGAAAAGAGACCAGCAGGAAGCAGATCTGGAATCAGTCAGATCAGAAGTTCACAGAAAACCTGCCAATAAACTTGGTGTTGTGGAGCTCCAGATCACATGACCTTCCTCAGCTGATGTCCAGCTGTCAGGAAGTTCCAGATGTTCTGATTTTGGAGCACTTTAGACTCAAAGTTCATTGTTGAATCAAAAACTACAAATATCAACACCTACGACTCCCAAACAGCCGGACCACTGAGGACCGGGACTCTGATATGGTTCTGGCTCGGTTTATTGAACACTTCACGCCTTTTTAAATCACGAGGGCTAACAGAGTCTCAACTTCCTTAAACATTTCAGGGGTCAAAGGTCAGTGGATTCAGAGAGCTCAATGAGAGCTAGAGTCCTGGTCCTGGTCCTGGTTCTGGTCCTGGTTCTGGTTCAGCAGGTCTGCGTCTTTGACTGGATCTTGTACAGGGTTCTACTCTTTTCACACATTGTTTTCTACTGTGTTTACTGGCAGGAAGCGTTAGCATCACATGCTAATGTGCTTTAGGAGCCAAACGTTTGCCAAAATCTGTTTATCTGGAACTCCGACCTTCCCCGACGTTCTCCAGTTCCCCGACATTCCCCGACGTTCTCCAGTTCCCCGACGTTCCCCAACGTTCTCCAGTTCCCCGACGTTCCCCGACGTTCCCCAACGTTCTCCAGCTCCCCGACATCTGGACACACCTGGAGACAGCTGGACACACCAGTCTCACACTGACGACAGTGTCCGGTCCACAAAGCCCCCCCCCCCTCTTCATTGTTTTCAGTAAAAATAATAATAATAATAACAGCACAAGGTTTTCTACGTGTACAGACGTTTTCTAGAAAGCTGTGTAGCGATGCTCGTACTGTCTGGTGTTTGTTGCTTCTTGGTGGTGAATCTGCACTTGGTGTGTAAATGAAGCGCACCCTGATTACATGATGCTGTCGTCTCACTTTTTATACATTTTCCTTTAAATGTCCGATAACTGTGATGTCACAAACTCATGGTGATGTCATATGTCCGCCCTCAGAACAGCCTGATGTTCAATCTTTTATGTGGAAAAAAAACACAGCGGTTGTTCTGTCGCACCGAAGAAAACCTGTGATTGGTCTGGAAAGAGTCAGCCAATCAGAAGAGAGGTACACTGATATCAATGGGCCTTAAAGACACGGACAACCTGCTGTTAGTGGAGACGCTCAGAGAGGATGACTCACATTTTAAAACCACTAAATATCTTCTGATGGATTTAAAACGGATAAAATCGTTGGACAATATGGACCTTTAAAAAGCTCAATAACCGATGAACTACGTTACCCATGATCCTCAATAATAACATTATTGGTGTCACTCTGATTGGCTCATTTTTAACAGCTTCAAACTCCACACGTATGAGTATGAACCATTTATTAATAAATCTGCTGATCCAGTTCAGTCATGATTGACAGCTCAAGTTATCATTCATTAATCAGTGTGCTGATCATTTCCTGTAAGTGAACTGTGCTGTGATTGGCTGTTTGAGTTCATCAATGGACAGAGTCGCCGCCTCCTGAAGATCATCCAGTGAATGAATTTGAGGGTCGACCTTTGACCCCAAGTCCTCTCACCTGTACAAACACACACACACAGGCGGTCACCAACCGTCATCATCATGTGTAGGACACTTAACACCCCGAGCAGGTGAGTCAGCGAACAGGTTAACTTGCCCTGAAGGTGTCTCCCGCCAGCGGCTGCTGCCTGCTCTCTGATTGGTCGAGGCCCAGACTGGCTGAGGTCACATAGAGGTCAGAGTAGTCTGGACCCCCGAAACAACAAGACGTGGTCTTTGTCACCGGCAGAGAGACCGTCTGCAGCCTCACACCTGAGGAACATGACAGGTACAATTCATCTTTCTAACCATCACTTCAGAACAACCACATATTCCCGAAACAACCGGTAGAACACGGCAGAACCAGGTAGAACCAAGTAAAACCAGGTAGAAGCCGGCAGAACCAGGTAGAACCAAGTAGAATCCGGTAGAACCAAGTAAAACCAGGTTGAACCAAGTAGAATCCGGTAGAACCAAGTAACTCACCTGAATGGAGTAAATGAAATTCAGACCGACATACTTCAAACTGGAACATGACAGGTACAACCAGTATAACCAGTACAACTAACCAGTGCAACTAACCAGTGTAGCCAGTACAGCTAACCAGTACAGCCAGTACAACTAACCAGTATAGCCAGTGTAACTAAACAGTATAGCCATTGAAAATAACCAGTATAACCAGTACAAGTAACCAGTATAGCCAGTGTAACTAAACAGTATGGCCATTGAAGCTAACCAGTACAACTAACCAGTATAACCAGTGCAACTAACCAGCACAACTAACCAGTACAGCTAGTACAACTAACCAGTACAGCCAGTCCAACTAACCATTACAGACAGTACAACTAACCAGTATATCCAGTACAACTAACCAGTCCAACTAACCAGTATAACCAGTACATCTAAACAGTATAGCCATTGAAAATAACCAGTATAACCAGTCCAACTAACCATTATGGACAGTACAACTAACCAGTATATCCAGTACAACTAACCAGTCCAACTAACCAGTATAACCAGTACAACTAACCAGTATAGCCAGTGTAACTAAACAGCATCGCCATTGAAAATAACCAGTATAACCAGTACAACTAACCAGTACAGCCAGTACAACTAACCAGTATAACCAGTACAACTAACCAGTATAGCCAGTGTAACTAAACAGTATAGCCATTGAAAATAACCAGTATAACTAACTACTATAACCAGTGCAACTAACTAGCACAACTAACCAGTACAAATAACCAGTACAGCTAGTATAACTAACCAGTATAACCAGTACAACTAACCAGTACAGCTAGTCCAACTAAACAGTATAACCAGTAACCACAACTAACCAGTATAGCCAGTGTAACTAAACAGTATAGCCATTGGAAATAACCAGTATAACCAGTACAACTAACCAGTACAGCCAGTACAACTAACCAGTATAACCAGTACAACTAACCAGTATAGCCAGTGTACCTAACCAGTATAGCCAGTATAACTAACCAGTATAACCAGTACATTAACCAGTAGAACTAACCAGTATAGCCAGTACAACTAACCAGTGTAACCAGTACAACTAACCAGTACAACTAAACAGTATAGCCAGTGTAACTAACCAGTATAACCGGTGTAACTGACCAGTAGTTGAGTCGATATTGATGACTCGTCCTCCGTTGTAACACGCCACCCACAGACGACCTTCAGCATCCACTGTCATGCCATCAGGAAGCCCCTCCCCCTCCTCCATACGGTACACCACACGACGGTTACCTATGCAGTAATAGTACAAGAGTACATATGTACTGCAGTATAAGTAGACATGTGCTGCAGTATAAGTACACAGTTACCGAGGTTTCCAGTGTTTGAGTCGTAGTCGAAGGCGTCGACAGTCAGAGACAAACTGTCTATGTAGAAAAATGTCTTCTGATCCAAAGACCAGTCCAACCCATTAGATATGTCCACCTGAGAGTGAGACAGGTATAGGGAGTGAGACAGGTACAGGGAGTGAGACATATATAGACAGAGAGATGAGGGTACCTGGCTCAGGTGTTTGGTGACGGTGAGGTCAGAGGTCACGGAGAACAAAGATCCTTGTTTCCTCTGAACCTGTGCTGGATGCTCCTCGATTCCCATCGTACCTTCAACCCACATCAGGTGGACAGTAAGACAGGTGAACAGGTGGATGGACAGGTAACTGGGTGGACAGACAGACAGGTGACCATGTAACCAAGTGGACAGACTAACCTGCCAGCAGCCGTCCAATCGGATCAACCTTCCCATCGTTCAATCGATTGTTCGGTTTGTCTTCGTCAACTTCCAACAGTGATGTCATCGTCTGAGTCGACCAATCAACAGCCACAACGCTGCGACCAACACCTGCAACATAACCACCTGACTGACGGGGAACCGCAAAGCCCACCATGTCACCTGAGGAGACGGACAGAGAGACAGACAGGTGAGACACAGATGGGAAGAAAGACATGCAGGTAAAGAGACAAGCAGGTTTGCTGATTGGCTGACCTGTCTCCACAGACTGGATTTGATTGGTCGCTGGACTCCATTTGTGGATCCTGCTCCCCGCTATGTCGACAAACAGCAGTATCTGCTCTGACTCCTCCCACACCGGCCCTTCACCAATCAGAGCACTGGCTTTCACCACACACTCCACCTTCACTGATGACATGACCACCTGTAGGTCAGGACCAATCACGGATCAGAATGCACCTTTCTCACCTGTTGCACGGTTTCCAAAGGAAACAGGACATATTAAACCCACAGTAGGAATCACACATGAACTAGTACTACATGTACACAGAGTACAGCAGTACCATGAGTACTCCCTGACACTGTCTTTTATCTGGGAGTACTAAACGTGTTGCTGCCAGTAGTACTATTGTGTATATCGTGTGGTACTGCAGTATTCTGACAGCTGATTCATTAACTAACCGGGCCAGTTAAAGTTTAATATAATGATGACTGAGCTCTTTTCTCCGTCGCCAGACTCCGTTGACATTTTGCCAGTTTTTAGGACCGTGTTGCTGAGCTGCAGTTCACGGACCTGCTGGCATCTAACTACAGACATACTGCGGAACTAACGGCAGTTCTGCGACATTTAAATCACAGATAATCAATAAAATCCACAACACCTGGACTGTCAGGACCAGACCTCAGTGACGTCAGTCGTCACCGAAACACCTGGACTGTGAAAGTGAGCGGAGACGGCCTTCAGTCGTCAATAAACACTTCAGTCCGATAATTTGTACCAGCTGGACTTCCAACATACAGCAGGTTAACATGGACACATTTTAAACGGAGTCTGGAATGTAGAAACTGCACCTTTAAACCGCTGCACTTTCCACAAACGGGTTCATAAAACATGGGACAAAGCTCTTTCTGTATAGCTCTTATGAAACAAGGCGCGTGCGCAGTAAGAGTCCTTGAATTTCTTCACATTTAAAACAGATGAAACACTTACCTGACGGAACACAATACTTCGAAGTACTCTGAATTATTTCTCGGTGGATCTGAGTTTCTTCAAGTCCTGCCCACAGCTGACGGCTGGACAGCTCCGCCCCTCCCGGCGGCCCACTCAAACTAAACATACCGAAAAATGTAGATTCAGCAAAAATCTTCAACATAAATAAACCTCCTGGATGAGGAACATATTGATTAACTGATGATCAACAAATTGATTTTAAGTTTAATACCAATGAAAACAAACTTCTTTGAATGCAGAGAACTAAACATTTTTAGTTTTGGAGGAAAACACAAAATACAGTTTGACGAGGATTTGTTGTTTTGTTTCGAAATTTAAAGTCAGATTTCAGAGGTTTTGTTTCTGTCGCCTCCCTGTGGTCTAACTAAGAACTGCAGGACACTTCATTATTTATTTTACACAACAAATATGAAAACTGGTTCCTGACAGAACATTCATAAAAAAAAACATCGTAACTGTGATCACTTCTGTAGCTCCATCACAATAAAGTATCCTGCTGGGTCCCGGGTGGAAAGCTTTTAATATGAAGCAGATGTGTTGCCTGGACGACAAACAGCCAGCGAAGGAGATAGTGACGCTCTGATGGTTCCCGTCGTCACGGTGATGTGAAGGTTTACTAAAACAGGAAACACTCAGCTGGTCGTTCAACATCAACAGCGTTTTTATTCAGGAACAAACAGTGAAGAAGACAACACGATCAGCTGATCAGTAACTCCACACCACTTAGCGCTCAGTTCAGAAGAGGAACTGGTTGCCATAATAGCGCCTCATGTCAATCACAGTGAACTGAGGATCACTTTTTGGCAGTAGTGGCTCGGTTCAACCTGTCAATCAGCAGACGGTCAGAGCCAGAGCATCTCGCAAGGACCGCCCCCATCTCTGATTCGTTCTTTCGCTCGATGGCAGCGTCCGCCGCCCCCTCCAGGTCACTGACAGGAAGAAAGGAAGAACAGTGACCTGAGTGGTCTGCTCTCACCTGTCTGATGATGTCACAGCCAGGTGTTGTGTCTTACCCGACGGCCAGGTGAGCTTTGACCCTCTGCTCAGGTGTCACCTTGGAAACGTACTTCTTGGCTTCGTACTTGTTGTTACACTTCATGCAAACTTCAACAAATGCCTGAAGAAGAGACGGTGCTAAGACTCATGGGAAATGCAGTCCAACTTTACTTTTAGTCATATCACTGATGAAGGAGGTGTGGCTTCTTACCAGATAGCCAATGGGAGACTTCTTGCTCTTTGAGAACTTCTCTAACTCCTCCCACTCTTCCTTCTCCGCCAGAGACTTGAGCTTCAACCACCAATACCTGGCACAGGTAGGTAGACAGAAAGACAGGGACACTAAGAATTCCCAATATCAGTTCAAGAATAAAGATGTTAGCCAATCAGAGGGCAGCCCTGTGACATCACTTGCTGAGTGTCTCACCTTTTGTCAGGTACTCTGAAGTCTCTGTAAAGTTGCTCCGCCTGTTTGTGAAGTCCTAAAGCCAACAGAGCTTCCATGG
This sequence comes from Brachyistius frenatus, assembly GCF_029030835.1. Taxonomy (NCBI): domain Eukaryota; kingdom Metazoa; phylum Chordata; class Actinopteri; family Embiotocidae; genus Brachyistius; species Brachyistius frenatus. Next base: position 464,838 of record NW_027210858.1, on the reverse strand, counting down.
TGGCCTGAACCAACAGGAAGTAACATCACCAGGCAGATCAGAGTTTCTCACTGAGTCACATTGAGTTCATTCATTTCCATACACCTTTATCTACCTGTAGAGACAGTCCCAGAAGCCCCGCCCCTTTCTCATCGTCCAGTTTACGCTGAAAACGGAGGAGACGCATCTCGTCCTCGGTGGCCTGAAGACAGGATACAGAGACAATATGATATACCTGTCTGTCTCTCCAGTACATTCAGGGAAACAGATCCAGAAAATCACACAGAGTGACGCCTCTGTCTGCGTTCAACCATCTGTGTAGTTCATCACAGTTGACTTCAGGTGTATTCCACTTCCTGTTTACCTTCGCAGAAAACTCGTTCTTTGCCTTGTTGTATTCGTCTACAGCACTCTGCAGGAGAGACAGACGGCTCTCCAACCTCTGCACACAGACAGGTGGAAACAGACAGGTGGAGAGAGGTAGATACGGACAGGTAATTCAGAGGGTTAGTGACTAACCAGCTGTTAACTGACTCACTAGTTGTTCTCGTTACCTTTTCTCTGTAACTGGCAGTGACGTAGTAGTTAGCCAGCTCCTGATGATCGTCATCCTGGTTGTAAAGATCCTTCAGAGTTTCCTGTTCCTGCAGCTTACAGAACTGAACCACACACACACACACACACACACACACACACACACACACACACACACACACACACACACACACACACAATCAGCAGGTCGATCTTCGAGTTGGAAAAAGTCTCCTCACACATGACAAAACAGTGAACCTTCAGCTGGGTGTACCCGTCTGCAGTGGGCGTACCTGTCTGTAGAGACTGAGGGCGACCGGTTGGTTCCTCAAAGTCATGAAGAAATCTCCTCTGTTCATCTCGTTCTTCAGGTAACTCACCACCGTGTACACTAACAACACACAGGGAGACTAGTCAGTGTGACATCATCTACCAGACAGACAGGTAGGGGGCGGGGCTAACAAACTCACCCAGGTCAGTGTCTCCGCTCTCCACAGCTTTACTGAGAGCCAGCTGACTCCTCTTCATCTTCAGCAGCAGAGGAACCTGCTCCCCAGACCGAGCCTCAAAATCCAGCAGCTGGTGGAGATAGAGAGAATCCCTGACCAACCCACCAGTAACCAACCCATCCCTGACCAACCCATTAGTTGATGGATCAGAGTTGTGATGTGAGACAGGTACCTTGATGGCGAGTTCAGTGCGTCCACATTCGTACGCTTTAGCTGCGATGTGTGAATACGAGACACCAGGTGAGTCTCCCACCTTCACACACACCACTTGAGCTATGGCCTCATCTGATAGGTCCTTCTGCTGCACCTGGACACGCCCACAAACACATCACACCGGTGAGCAGTTAATCTAAAGTCGACACAGGCAAGATGCAGGTGAGACGGGAGTGAGACAGGAGTGAAAGGTAAGACAAAGGTGAGACAGGTCACCTTGCATGCGGCCCAGTGCTTGAGGACTCGGCTGACTCCCTGATAATCAGGAATCTTCAGGTAACGACAGATTTCGATGGCTAACGGATAAAACTGTCGATACACCAGCCTGCAGGGACAGAGAGAGACAGGTGACACACCGCTGTGGACACGAAGGACAAGTGGAGACACACATGTTGGATGAGTTCACTCACCTGTCAATCAGCACCTGCAGAGTCATCTGTTTGAATCTGAGGTCAGAGGTCAAGGAGTCTGTCCCCATAGTAACATTGAACACTGCATTTCTACTGTGCCTGTGACTGACACCATAAACACTGTACACTACATCTCCCATCATGCACCTGTGCAGTGAGAGAGGATACTGAGTGTGTGTGAGCGGCAGCCCCACGCTGCTCTCTCTGACGGCGTTCAGAACTCGGAGCTCCCGGCAGGTGGACACGAACGGATCCGGACAGAAGTCTGTCAGGAAACACTTCCCGAAGGACGCCGCCTGGTGGACGACACGCAACATGACACCGTCACACTGACCCGGGTCAGTTTACACTCTGACCCGGGTCAGTCAGTGGACCATTTTCCAGGTTTCTCACCCTCATCAGGGACTTCTGGGTGTTGGTGTCGTACTCGTGACCTGCTGCCTCCACGCACTGCCGGACTGCTTCTCCCAGCATGCTTTGCTCCTTGATCTCCCTCAGGTACTCATCAGCCTTCTGACTTGACTTCTAAACAAACAGACAGACAGGTGATCAGACAGACAGGTGATCAGACAGACAGGTGATCAGACAGACAGGTGCACCTCGTACTCCCGGTGAGCCTCCAGCAGCAGAGCTCCAGGAGCCATGGAGGCGATCTTGAAGATGTCCTGACAGACCAGAGGAACCTCCTGCAGCAGCTCCTGATTGGTGGAGCTGATGATCCGGACTCCGTCCAGTTCTCCCACCAGAACACAGGGATCCTCCACAGGGAACCTAGGGTCAGGGTCAAGGGTCAAACTGTACCCGACGGTGACCATCTCAACAGGAGGCCACCGGGAACACCTTAGCTGGACCGGAACCTGTTCAGAGGGCCAAAAATCTGGTTCTTACAAATCTGTTTAAAACCACATTCTTATGTGGAACATTGACCTCAAGCTGCTGAACAAGGAGTTTAACCCGGGAGACCCTACAATGTTCAAACACAACCATGACGAGATCCAAGAGAACCTAAACGAGATCCAAGAGAATCCCAGAAGACCCAGAAGAACATCGCAATACTGCTCCCACTCTGACCTGGTTCCGGTCTGGTTCCGGTCTGACCTGGTTCAAAGGATACTGGATGGTGTCGTTACACACTCCGGCCACCATGAGCAGCCTGTCCCACATCAACACAACAGACGGTTGCTGACTCTTTGGTCTGCGACACCTGGACAGGTACAGAAGGCGAGTAACAGACAGGTAAACAGGAAGTTAGACAGGTAAACAGGAAGTTAGACAGATAAACATACCAAACCATCTGTTTGGGTGTTGTTGTCTTCTTGGTGTCGACTTCATTCAGTTTCTCCTGCAGACAGAATAATCACCTGTAAATCATCGCCACAGCCCTGACCCCACCCCCTCAGGGAATACATCTGAAAGCTGATAGGCCAGAGTTACCTGCAGGTGGGAGGAGCCTGTCCACAGGTGTCCAGTGTCAGTGAAGAGAGCTAGGTATTTATAGCTGAATGACACAGACATTTGGACGATGCTGCCGGCCTGAGGACTGAGACCTGGAGGACACTGAAGACAGACAGGAGGTTAGACAGGTAATTAATGTCTCACCTGTCTGACTCTCTACCTGTCTGTCTCTCTAACTGCCTCACCACAGCAGTGCAGGACGTGTTGTCCAGGATGTAGAGTTCAGGTCCGTTGGACAGCAGGACTTTAGTCTGTCTGTCCTGAGTCAGGACGACCCAGCAGGATGGCTTCCCCTGAAGACCTGAGTGAGACAGGTAAGAGGTAGAGAGTGAGACAGGTCAGAGGGAGACAGGTTAAAGAGAGTATATCTGAGTGTAAAAACATGTGGGCTGCTGTTACCTGGGACTTCAGGTAACCTGCGGAGCTTCAGGTCATCAATGTTGGTTGCTAAGGTAAAGCGGGAGGAGCCTGTTACTATGGCAATACCTGTTCCATAAGGAGAGTGGAACACCTTGGCTTCCAACACCTGACTCTGGACCACTTCCTGTTTACAATAACAACAGCGTTAACATGGTAACTAGTTAACAGACCGACCTGTCCCATACTGAAGTGGTTTGTTTACATGGTAACTAGTTAACAGACCGACCTGTCCCATACTGAAGTGGTTCGTTAACATGGTAACTAGTTAACAGACCGACCTGTCCCATACTGAAGTGTCTCTTGAAGGATCCAAACAGATCGTAGATCAGAACCGATCCGTCCTCCTGGACGCACAACAATTCATCACTCACTGTCCAACCGAGCTGCACCACAGGACCACTCTTCCACTGGGACAGAGAGAAAGACAGGTGAGAGACAGACAAGTCTTCAGAGTGTCCAGTAACTGGTCAGGACAGAATCTGATTGGCTGAGTACGAAGATCCAAATCACAAATGTTGTCGTTCCAGCGGTCAGAAGTATGTTGATCAATAACAATATCAGTACTTCCTGATGAAGGTTATTGATTGTCTGCTCCGTCAGCATCACTGTGCTGCGTTCAGGAACCTTCTGAACTTATCGATCAGCTGTGATTGTTACTTACAGGGAAACTGGCGATGCTGCCGCCAGACGCCGAATAAATCTCCAACTGAGGACGAGAACTGGGAGAACGTCTGTGAGGTTCTCTGAGGAGAGCTGAGAGACAGATAGGTAGAGACAGACAACAACAACAACAACATCAAGAATAATAATAACACCTACAACCATAATAATAACAACAACAACCATAATGATACCAATAATAACAACAATAATAATGTGTTTCGTACCTACTGGTCCTCCGTATGGAGCTGCAGACACCAAACTGTCTCTGAGTCCGTCTCTGATGGTCCAACTCATCTCATACAGGTCACACTTACTGGAACACACACACACACACACACAGAGACACACACACACACACAGAGAGAGAGACACACACACACACAGAGAGAGAGACACACACACACACACACACACACACACACACACACACACACACACACACACACACACACGTTAGACATTGTCATCTCTGTAATTGGACACCTCTGCTGACTTCGTCACGAACGTCTCGTGACGTCACATGTTCGTTTGACGGTAACACCTGTGTTCGTGAATTGAAGCAGCTAAAGGCTAACAGAGGAGCTAACAGCTGATCATAGTCAGCTGACATCTGAAGCGAGCTGAAGCTAACGGTAGCAGGGTCACATGACCGGCA